>NC_059214.1:60446339-60603839 GCF_020615455.1 Coregonus clupeaformis
GTCCATTAATTATAATCCACGTAATAATTCACATTTCCTTTTGTAGCAAACTGTCTCGAATGAAGATCCTACATCTGTATAGACAGACAGACTACAAGCAGACTATGGTGTATATATGCAAGTGTATTGATTATAATGCATTATCAGTGTATTGTAAATGTTACCTGTGCCAGATCTCTGCTGATGTTGACTAGGTTGAAGGAGAAGATGTGGTCCTTGGCTCCCACCACCAGACGACCCTTCTCCTCGTCCAAAAGGAACGTGTGGTAGGCGGAGCTATTCACCAAGCCCTCAAACGTCACCAAGTTATTAGACTCCAACATCTCTGGAGAACACAGAGAGAGAGAGAGAGAGAGAGAGAGAGAGAGAGAGAGAGAGAGAGAGAGAGAGAGAGAGAGAGAGAGAGCGCATTGAGCATTTACAATTATTAACCATATGACTTGTTGTGGTATCTGATATACCCAGGTAATTAAACACTTTAGACTAGACAGAAATAAAGAGAGTTTGATAAAGGGAAGTCTTGGCATACAGCGTCTAATAGAATAGCATCTTATAGAACATATTGTGAACTGTCTCCTCAGTATAGTCATAATGTCAGAGGGGAAACATCCCATCCCCACATGAAGACACATCCTACACGCTTAGAAAATAAGGTGCTATGTGGGACCTAAAAGGGTTCTTCAGCTGTCCCCATAGGAGAACCCTTTGAAGAACCCTTTTTGATTCCTAGAAAAACATGTTTTGTTCCAGGTAGATCCCTTTTGGGTTCCATGTAAAACCCTTTCCACAGAGGGTTCTACCTGGAACCCAAAAGGGTTATCCTATGGGGACATCTGAATAACCCTTTTGGAACTATTTTTTCTAAGAGCGTAGCAGCAGGGACAGGATCACAACTCCAAAAGCCTAGGGAGGTACCAGAAAGAGAGGGTGCTTTAGCTGAGATGTAATAAAACAATGTTAGTGTGTTCTCTCTTGCCCAATCACACATTCTCCCTCACACCCTCTACCCCACACTAGTTTGTGTCCAACAAAATGTATTCTATGAATCAGCGCTGCCAAACTTGCTTGGACTGTGTGGAAATGCTGAAGAGGCAATGACCAAATGGTCGGGCTGGGGGAACTGACCTTGACTGGCCAGCCAGGCAGAACTGGACCACAGAACAAACTCTCAGTGGAAAACGGAGACAATTCTCCGTACAGTATGACCAGCCAGTCTCAGAGTAGACACTGGAGAAATTATCGCAAACCACAACAACCATGAGGTAATTTTAATTGTTGTATTAAAATGTGCACAACATCTGTAACAACCACCACAGAACATTCCCCAAAAGTTCTCATTAGTTTTCCAGCTAATCTAATAACACAATGTACATGTACCAGTACTGTTTTCCCAGCAAACCATAATTGGTTCTGTGAAAGTTCCCAGAACATTCGTTAGGTCGCAGCAAATGTTCTGATAACACAAGAACTGTCCATTTGTGGTGATGATTATAGAATGTTTGTATAACACATTTGCCTAATGTTGCAAGAATGTTCCTATAGAATAAAACATTTAGGGCTCTATTCAATCCTCACTGTGGAAGTTCAGCGTTACAGCATGATTGAAAGGCAATGTTCCCAGGTTTAGCGGAGACTGCATTCACGGTAAACGCTGCATATGCGGCTCAATTGGAAATTACCTTTACATTTATATTGCGGAATCTGTAATGCTTTAACTTTACAGATTGAATAGAGTCCTTAATCTATTCTTTAAGGTTCCCAGAATGCTTTCCAATTGTGTGGATGATTCTACTATGTTTTTTTTAGGGTGCAAAAAACATTTACTTGATGTTACAAAAACATTCCAAGAACACATTTAGTCTGTTCTTTAAAGGTTCCCAGAATGTTTCATTAGGTTGTGGGAATAGTCTGGTGCGAACATTGTGGGAACATCAAAGGATATGCTCCCAAAACACAAAAATTGTCCAGTTGTACAGATTATTCTACAATGTTTCTTTTAGGGCGCAAAAAACATTCACCTGATGTTACAAGAACATTCCCAGAACACATTTCATCTGTTCTTTAAAGGTTCCCAGAATGTTTCATTAGGTTGTGGTAACATTGTGGTGACATGACAAGAGAGATGTTCCCAAAACACAAAAACTGTCCTGTTGTGCTGACATTCAGATAATGTTTGTATCAGGGTGCACAAAATATCCCTTTGATGTTGCAAGAATGTTGAAAGAACCGCCTTTCTGAGTTCTTTAAAGGTTCCCAGAACATGTAATTAGGTTGTGGGAACAGTGTGGGTACATTTCACAAAGTAGGTTCACCAAATATGCTAAGATGTGATGACATTCATACAATGTTTAAGTTAGGTGGTCAGGACATTCCCTTAATGTTCTAAGAATGAAAAAAAGTATGTTTTTATGACGTTAATAACATGTTTGTTTTAGGTTTGATTTTGATTTTATTGGGATTCCCATTAGCTGACGGCAATGGTGTCAGCTAGTCTTCCTGGGGTCCGACCAATAACAAAAAATACATTACAGACAAACATACTTTACAATTTATAAGCATTTAAAAACATTAACATGGACATGGAATTCTTTCTGGATTTGGGGACTGTGAAGAGACCCCTGGTGACATGTCCAGTGAGGTAAGTATGTCTGTCAGAGCTATATGTACGTTGATTATACAGACAATTAAAACATTTCACAATAATATTTCTCTCTAATATTTATTTTGTCATATCCCCACAATGTTCCCACTACGTAAATAACTGTTTTAGGAACTTTTAAAGAAAATAAAACATGTTCTGGGAATGTTCTTGCAACATCAGGCAAATGTTTTTTGCAACCTAATAGAAAGATTGCAGTAATCAGCACAACTGGACAGTTTTTGTGTTTGGAAACTCTTTTGAGAATCTCTTATCATGTCCACACAATGTTCCCACAACCTAATGAAACATTATGGGATTTTTTAAAGAACAGATTAAATGTGTTCTAGGAGCGTTCTTGCAATATCAAGTGAATGTTTTATACAAATGTTCTATAATCATCACCATGACTGGACATGAGAAAACTTGCAGTGACCTAACGAATGATCTGGGAACTTTCACAGAAACAATTTAGGTTTGCTTTGCTGGGTGGATGTCGGTCTTCCTGTAGGCTCTGATGAACCACTTCAAACCACAACAACCATTAGGTCAGTGTCAACAAACAGTCCAGTATTGTACAATGCAATATTTGCAACCTTTTAGGCTGAGGGGTGTTATTTTGACCGCCTTTCTAGATGAAACTGTAACCTTTACCTGGTGCCCAAATTGTTTTTCTCACACCTAAACCTCTCTCACACACCATCTCTAACACCTCACACACACAAACACACACACACACACACACACATACACATACACACACACGTACCCTCCCACGTATGCACACACCATTCCTTCTCACACTCTCTCCTCACCCAATAAACCCACCCACACCCATTGCCCCCACCAGCTGACCACCCACACATTTGTGTGTGGGAGGGAGAGAGGGAAAGAGAAGGGAGAGGAATTATAAGGGGAAATAAAAAATTATGGAGAGATAGGGTGATAGGCAAAGGTATTGTGAATCTTGTGAAGAAGCGAAAGTCAGGAGGAGGGAGAGAGAGAGAGGGAGGGACAGGGAGAGATGGGAAGGGACAGGAGAGAGAGTGTGTGTGTGTGATAAGTGGCAATAATGAAGTAACCACAGTGTAAAGTCTCTGAGGAACTGTTGAGATGAGTGTCTGTAACACCCTGTAATTCTGGGCGCCTCAGTCCCTACACTCTTCAATTTATTTTTCCTCCTCTCTCTCTTTCTCCCTCTCTCTCTCCCCACAGTCCAATTTGGTTTGACGTAAGCAGTAGTGACATACTCCCTCCTCACTTATGACTGAAAAGCTGGGTGGAATAACTGTTTGCTCAAGATCTGTGTCTCATTTTAGAAGCACATTTCTTCACACAGATGAACTACAAAAATATAGCTATGTATTACCATTGGTCTCATCTATCAGAATACATTAGATTGGAGGACAGCCCTCCAGATGGTTGGATTCCTGAGCTCGGTAGAACAAGAGTTTTTTCCATGAAATGTTTTAGTCAAATAGTGTTTTTCCTGAAATAGTGACAGCCATGTGTGAGTGTTCTCTGGAGTGACATTAGTCATGTTCAGTATGGCCATGTGTGTAATATCACTATGTGTGGGTAGAGGTATAGCTCGCTAGACTAATGGGAATGTCCTATTGATGTAGTCCAGGTCACACCACAGTCATACATTACACTGTGCATGTTTTTAGCTTCTGTGTTACACCAACCTGAAACCTCTCTACAACCAATATACAACCTACCTGAAACCCCTCTACAGCCAGTTGCTAGATTCTATTCTAAATGTGGGATTGGAAGTAGATGTATTACTATGTGTGATGAAGGAAAACATTAGCTGGTGATAGGTTTCAGAGTGCTATATCATTAATCCACAACTTAGTGTGCAGTTGGTTGTTAGCTAAGGGTGTATTGCTGTGTAAGAAATTGAAACTTGTATTAATGACTCGGATCTGATTGCCACAGGATGTATGAAAGCCTAACTATAGTTTTAACTATGCTTTGTGGGAAGTTACCCTACACATATGTTTTAACATATTTGAATACAGACCTCAGGAAGTGTACTTTTCAGAAAGTATTGGACTCTGGTTATATCAGATACCATAGGAAGTAATATGGTTACTAATTGTAAATTATCTCTCTCTCTCTCTCTCTCTCTCTCTCTCTCTCTCTCTCTCTCTCTCTCTCTCTCTCTCTCTCTCTCTCTCTCTCTCTCTCTCTCTCTCTCTCTCTCTCTCTCTCTCTCTCTCTCTCTCTCTCTCTCTCTCTCTCTCTCTCTCTCTCTCTCTCTCTCTCTCTCTCTCTCTCTCTCTCTCTCTCTCTCTCTCTCTCTCTCTGTGTGTGTGTGTGTGTGTACATCATGAATGTTTCAGCAGGGAGAATGCCCCCTATCTGAAGTGTGTTTATATGTCAGAACCCCTGAGAGAGAGGAGAAGGGAAAGGACAAGGGGGAGGAGGAGAGAAGTGGGCAAAGTAAGAGAAGAGAGAGATGGATATGCATGCAGTTTAAGAAAAAGGTAATGTAAGGGAAAATGTGCAAAGGAAGAGAAAGAGGAGTTACAGAGTAAGAGTGGGAGGGAGGGAGAGAGAGAAAGAGAGAGGGAGACCACCTGCTTCTAGTTAGAAACAGATTCCCTCAAGTGCCCTTCATTCTGCTATGTCACAAACACACACCACTTTTAATTGAAAGCCCTCCTCTCCCACACACACCCCAGAACTATTCCCCCTCCCCACGCATACACACACACACACACACACACACACACACACACACACACACACACACACCTGAACAAACAAAGAGACAGGTGTGTGTGTGTGTGTGTGTGTGTGTGTGTGTGTGTGTGTGTGTGTGTGTGTGAGTTACTGTAATCCTACTGTATATGCTACCCACTGTGAAAAGGAAGCAGCTGATTGCAAACGGTGGCGTGTCAGACATTTTAACACACACCACACACATCTCAGGTGAGTGTTTGTGTTTGTGTGGGACTAGCACCCATGGAAACCATTCATTCACCAGAGTATAGTGAGATTATTAAAAATAAAACAGGGATAACTGCTGACGTAGAGACACACGTGCTCAAGAATGCACACACATGCATGATTAAGCATATATGGATCCACACAAAAACTTTAATCATGATTTGAATATTCAAATATGTGAAATCAGCCATGTTAGAGACTCTGATCTGTATCCTCCTGGTCAGAAACAACTCCTAGCCCTACTACTCATTCCGTATCTGCATAGGGGCTCATTTGGAAAGACAGATGGACAGGTGGACAAACAGGTGGCCAGACAGACAGACAGACAATTGTATGGGAAGTGGGGTCAAAAGATGTCAGCTGTTAACCTTTCCCTATCCCCACTCTTCATGTTTCCTCCTTTCCCACACTCTCCATTCAACTATCCCTCTCTCTCAGCTGCAATATGCTCCACTCTCCCCTCTCTTTTTTATTTCAATGCACTCTCCATGTCACCCCTTACCGAACTATCTATCATTGCCTCTCTCTTTTCTCTCTTTTCACCTCTGCCTTTCCCTTCTCCAGTCATTTATCTCTTCAACTCTTTTGTAATCTTCTCCACCTTCCTATATCTTCCTCCCTCTCAGCTAAGACACAGCTCTATTTTATATGACACCTATACAGTGAGGGGGAAAAGTATTTGATACCCTGCTGATTTTGTACATTTGCCCACTGACAAAGAAATGATCAGTCTATAATTTTAATGGTAGGTTTATTTGAACAGTGAGAGACAGAATAACAACAAAAAAATCCAGAAAAAAGCATGTCAAAAAAGTTATAAATTGATTTGCATTTTAATGAGGGAAATAAGTATTTGACCCACTGCTCTTTGCATATATTCTCCAAGTCATTAAGGTTTCGAGGCTGACGTTTGGCAATTCGAAACGTCAGCTCCCTCCACAGATTTTCTATGTGATTAAGGTCTGGAGACTGGCTAGGCCACTCCAGGACCTTAATGTGCTTCTTCTTGTGCCACTCCTTTGTTGCCTTGGCCATGTGTTTTGGGTCATTGTCATTTTCAATGCCCTGGCTGAGTGAAGGAGGTTCTCACCCAAGATTTGACGGTACATGGCCCTGTCCATCGTCCCTTTGATGCAGTGAAGTTGTCCTGTCCCCTTAGCAGAAAAACACCCCCAAAGCATAATGTTTCCACCTCCATGTTTGATGGTGGGGATGGTGTTCTTGGGGTCATAGGCAGCATTCCTCCTCCTCCAAACATGGCGAATTGAGTTGATGCCAAAGAGCTCCATTTTGGTCTCATCTGACCACAACACTTTCACCCAGTTCTCCTCTGAATCATTCAGATGTTCATTGGCAAACTTCAGACGGGCATGTATATGTGCTTTCTTGAGCAGGGGGACCTTGCGGGCGCTGCAGGATTTCAGTCCTTCACGGTGTAGTGTGTTACCAATTGTTTTCTTGGTGACTATGGTCCCAGCTGCCTTGAGATCATTGACAAGATCCTCCCGTGTAGTTCTGGGCTGATTCCTCACCATTCTCATGATCATTGCAACTCCACGAGGTGAGATCTTGCATGGAGCCCCAGGCCGAGGGAGATTGACAGTTCTTTTGTGTTTCTTCCATTTGCGAATAATCGCACCAACTGTTGTCACTTTCTCACCAAGCTGCTTGGCGATGGTCTTGTAGCCCATTCCAGCCTTGTGTAGGTCTACAATCTTGTCCCTGACATCCTTGGAGAGCTCTTTGGTTTTGGCCATGGTGGAGTGTTTGGAATCTGATTGATTGATTGCTTCTGTGGACAGGTGTCTTTTATACAGGTAACAAGCTGAGATTAGGAGCACTCCCTTTAAGAGTGTGCTCCTAATCTTAGCTCGTTACCTGTATAAAAGACACCTGGGAGCCAGAAATCTTTCTGATTGAGAGGGGGTCAAATACTTATTTCCCTCATTAAAATGCAAATCAATTTAGAAAAAAAATGTACATGCATTTTTCTGGATTTTTTTGTTGTTATTCTGTCTCTCACTGTTCAAATAAACCTACCATTAAAATTATAGACTGATCATTTCTTTGTCAGTGGGCAAACGTACAAAATAAGCAAATCACTTTTTTCCATCACTGTATAAATGAACAATTGTACCCTACATTCTCTCTCTTTCTCTCTTTCTTTGTTTGTCTCTGGGCTGAAGGTTATAGGGAGCGTTAAGTGCGGCCATAGAAAATATCAGAAGCACATCTAAGCAATAAAACATATGAGCCAGTATTGTATGGAGCCCTATATCTCAAGGCCTTGTTCATATACAGTGCCCTCCACAATTATTGGCACCCCTGTTTAAGATGTGGTCGAGGACTTCCAAAAATTCTCTTTTTTTTTTAAACAACATAGAACCCAAATGCAAAAAAAGAGAAAAATCCAACCTTTTATTTAAGTACATTACTTTGGTGTAAAAAAAAAAAATCACACATTTAGAAAAAAATTACTTGAAATCATGTGTCCCACAATTATTGGCACCCCTGATGTTAATACTTTGTACAACCCCCTTTTGCCAACAAGACAGCACTTAATCTCCTCCTATAACATTTCACAAGATTGGAGAACACAGAGAGAGGGATCTTTGACCATTCTTCTTTGCACAATCTTTCTAGATCATCCAGTGTCCTGGGTCCTCTCTTATGCACTCTCCTCTTTAGCTCGCCCCACAGGTTTTCGATTGGGTTGAGGTCTGGGGACTGAGATGGCCATGGGAGGACCTTGAGTTTGTGACTGCTGAACCATTTTTGTGTAGATTTTGCCACATGTTTTGGATCATTATCCTGCTGAAAGACCCAATGACGACCCATCTTCAGCTTTCTGGCAGAGGCCATCAGGTTTTTATTTAAAATGTCCTGGTAGTTCAAAGCGTTCATAATGCCAAGCACCCTAACAAGGTTCCCAGGGCCTTTGGAAGAGAAACAGGCCCACAGCATCACAGATCCTCCACCATACTTCACGGTGGGCATGAGGTGCTTTTCGGCATACTCATCTTTTGTTTTACGCCAGACCCACTTAGAGTGTTTGTTGCCAAAAAGCTCAATCTTAGTCTCATCTGACCAAAGCACACGATCCCAGTTGAAGTCCCAGTGCCGCTTAGCAAACGCCAGACATTTACGTTTGTGAGTGTTAGTGAGAAAAGGCTTTTTCCTTGCATGCCTCCCAAACAGCTTGTTGGCATGTAGAGAGTGTCTGATGGTTGTTTTGGAGACTTTGTGACCCCAAGATGCCACTCTTTGATGCAATTCTGTGACAGTGAGCTTAGGACTTTTTTTTACTTCTCTTACCATCCTCCTCACTGTGCGTTGTGGCAAGATAAACTTGGGACCTCTTCCAGCCTTGTTTGTCACTGTTCCAGTTGTTTTAAACTTCTTAATGATTCCTCTGACTGTAGATACGGGCAAGTTAAGGCGAGTGGCTATTTTCTTGTAGCCATTGCCTGACTTATGAAGGTTGACACAAATCTGCCTTACTTGAATGGTGTGTTCTCTTGTCTTTGCCATGTTGACAAATGGGTAAGAGAATTAGGCCTCTGTGTCACATAATATTTATACCCCAGGGAAACAGGAAGTCATGAATTACTAATTAAAAGTTCCTAGATACCCTGACCAACTTTAGCAACTACAGAAAAATATATTTTAAAAAAAATCAATTAAAATTTTCAGCGGAATTGTTAGGGGTGCCAATAATTGTGGGACACATGATTTCAAGTTTTATTTTTTCTAAATGTGTGATTTTGTTTTTTACACCAAAGTAATGTACTTAAATAAAAGGTTGGATTTTTCTCTTTTTTTTGCATTTGGGTTCTATGTTGTTTTAAAAAAAATGAGAATTTTTGGAAGTCCTCGACCACATCTTAAACAGGGGTGCCAATAATAGTGGAGGGCACTGTACACTACCAGTCAAAAGTTTGGACACACCTACTAATTCAAGGGTTTTTCTTTATTTTTACTATTATTAAAATTGTAGAATAATAGTAAAGACATCAAATCTATGAAATAACACATATGGAATCATGTAGTAACCAAAAAAGTGTTAAACAAATCAAAATATATTTTAGATTTCAGATTCTTCAAATAGCCACCCTTTGCCTTGATGACAGCTTTGCACACTCTTGGAATTCTCTCAACCAGCTTCATGAGGTAGTCACCTGGAATGCATTTCAATTAACAGGTTTGCCTTCTTAAAAGTTAATTTGTGGAATATCTTTCCCTCTTTATGCGTTTGAGCCAATCAGTTATGTTGTGACAAGGTAGGGGGGGTATACAGAAAATAGCCCTATTTGGTAAAATACCAATTCCATATTACGACAAGAACAGCTCAAATAAGCAAAGAGAAACGACAGTCCATCATTACTTTAAGACATGAAGGTCAGTCAATACGAACTTTTAAAGTTTCTTCAAGTGCAGTCGTGAAAACCATCAAGCGCTATGATGAAACAGGCTCTCATGAGGACCGCCACTGGAATGGAATACCCAGTGTTACCTCTGCTGCAGAGGATAAGTTCATTCGAGTTACCAGCCTCAGAAAACGCAGCCCAAATAAATGCTTCACAGAATTCAAATCACAGACACATCTCAACATCAACTGTTCAGAGGGGACTGTGTGAATCTGTCACGATCGTTATATGGAGTAGACCAATGCGCAGCGTTAGTTGCGAACATACTTAACTTTATTATCTTTAGTGATAATATAACAACAAAACAATAAATGAAACGTGCAGTCCTACGGTTAACACAGAAACAAACCAAACGGAAACAAGATCCCACAAACACTAAGGGAAACAGATTGTTTAAATATGGCTCCCAATCAGAGACAACCAGCAACAGCTGACACTCGTTGACTCTGATTGGGAGCCACTCTGGCCAACATAGAAATACCACAACTAGAACTCCCACACAGAACATAAACACATAGAATTTACACACCCTGGCTCAACATATAGAGTCCCCAGAGCCAGGGTGTGACAGTACCTTCAAAGGCGCGGACTGCGACCGCGCCTGAACATAAACAAACCAGGGGAGGGCTGGGTGGGCATTCCTCCTCGGAGGCAGTTCCGGCTCCGGGCTAGACCACCACCCTCCAATAATCCCCAAGTAGCGCCCCTGGTCCGGTCTGGCCCCGCTGGCTGGAGCTGAACTGGACATCGTCGGAGCGGATAGCTTCAGCTCCGGTGTGGAGCAGCTGACCGGTACCTGACCAGGCACCGGTGACCCAGGCACGGGTTGTGCCGGGCTGATGACGCACACCCCTGGCGTGGTGCGTGGAGCAGGAACGGGCCGGACCGGGCTGACGATGCGCACCCCTGGCGTGGTGCGTGGAGCAGGAACGGGCCGGACCGGGCTGACAATGCGCACCCCTGGCTTGGTGCGTGGAGCAGCTACGGGCCGGACCGGGCTGACGCTGCGCACCCCTGGCTTGGTGCGTGGAGCAGCAACGGGCCGGACCGGGCTGACGATGCGCACCCCTGGCTTGGTGCGTGGAGCAGCAACGGGCCGGACCGGGCTGACGCTGCACACCCCTGGCTTGGTGAGTGGAGCAGCAACGGGCCGGACCGGGCTGACGATGCGCACCCCTGGCTTGGTGCGTGGAGCAGCAACGGGCCGGACCGGGCTGACGATGCGCACCCCTGGCTTGGTGCGTGGAGCAGGAACGGGCCGGACCGGGCTGACGATGCGCACCCCTGACTTGGTGCATGGAGCAGGAACGGGCTGGACCGGGCTGACGACTCGCACCCCTGGCTTGGTGCGAGTGGCAGGAACAGGCCGGGCCGGGCTGGCGACGCGCACCGTAGCTTTGGTGCGAGTGGCAGGAACAGGCCGGGCCGGGCTGGCGACGCGCACCGTAGCTTTGGTGCAAGTGGCAGGAACAGGCCGGGCCGGGCTGGCGACGCGCACCGTAGCTTTGGTGCGAGTGGCAGGAACAGGCCGGGCCGGGCTGGCGACGCGCACCGTAGGCTTGGTGCGAGTGGCAGGAACAGGCCGGGCCGGGCTGGCGACGCGCACCGTAGACTTGGTGCGAGTGGCAGGAACAGGCCGGGCCGGGCTGGCGACGCGCACCGTAGGCTTGGTGCGAGTGGCAGGAACAGGCCGGGCCGGGCTGGCGACGCGCACCGTAGACTTGGTGCGAGTGGCAGGAACAGGCCGGGCCGGGCTGGCGACGCGCACCGTAGGCTTGGTGCGAGTGGCAGGAACAGGCCGGGCCGGGCTGGCGACGCGCACCGTAGGCTTGGTGCGAGTGGAAGGAACAGGCCGGGCCGGGCTGGTGACGCGCACCGTAGGCTTGGTGCGGGGAGCAGGAACAGGCCGGGCCGGGCTGGCGACACGCACCGTAGGCTTGGTGCGAGTGGCAGGAACAGGCCGGGCCGGGCTGGTGACGCGTACCGTAGGCTTGGTGGGGGGAGCAGGAACAGGCCGGGCCGGGCTGGCGACGCGCACCGTAGGCTTGGTGCGAGTGGCAGGAACAGGCCGGGCCGGGCTGGCGACGCACACCGTAGGCTTGGTGCGAGGAGCAGGAACAGGCCGGGCCGGGCTGGCGACGCACACCGTAGGCTTGGTGCGAGGGGCAGGAACAGGCCGGGCCGGGCTGGCGACGCACACCGTAGGCTTGGTGCGAGGGGCAGGAACAGGCCGGACCGTACTGGGAACACACACCACTGGCCTTAAACGGGGATCAGGAACGGGCCGGACCGGACTGGCAATACACCTCACTACCTCTCGCCGTGCCTCTATATCTTCCTTCCCTCTTCTCACCAATGGCTCCCGTAACCTGGTGGCCTTCTGAATTCGCCCCTTATCTGCCTCCAGCAGCCCCATCGTCCATGCCATGTGCCCCCCCTAAAAAATTTTTTGGGTTGCCTCTCGTCCGTCCGACGACGACACTGTTGACGCCGTTGCTCCTCTCTCCGTCGCGCCTCTACCGTCTCACTCCATGGACGGCGATCCATCCCGGCCTGGATTTCCTCCCAGGTCCAGGACCCCTGCCCGTCCAATATTTGCTCCCACGTCCAGGCTGCCTGCTCCTGGACACGCTGCTTGGTCCTGGTATGGTGGGATCTTCTGTCACGATCGTTATATGGAGTAGACCAATGCGCAGCGTTAGTTGCGAACATACTTAACTTTATTATCTTTAGTGATAATATAACAACAAAACAATAAACGGAACGTGCAGTCCTACGGTTAACACAGAAACAAACCAAACGGAAACAAGATCCCACAAACACTAAGGGAAACAGACTGTTTAAATATGGCTCCCAATCAGAGACAACCAGCAACAGCTGACACTCGTTGCCTCTGATTGGGAGCCACTCTGGCCAACATAGAAATACCACAACTAGAACTCCCACACAGAACATAAACACATAGAATTTACACACCCTGGCTCAACATATAGAGTCCCCAGAGCCAGGGTGTGACAGAATCAGGCCTTCATGGTCTAATTGCTGCAAATAACTCACTACTAAAGGACACCAATAAGAAGAAGAGACCTGCTTGGCCCAAGAAACACGGGCAATGGACATTAGACCGGTGGACATTTGTCCTTTGGTCTGGAGTCCAAATTTGAGATTTTTGGATCCAACAGCAGTGTCTTTGTGAGATGCGGTGTGGGTGAACGGATGATCTTTGCATGTGTAGTTCCCCCGTAAAGCATGGAGGAGGAGGTGGTATGGTGTGGGGGGTGCTTTGCTGGTGACACTGTCAGTGATTTATTTAGAATTCAAAGCACACTTAACCAGCATGGCTACCACAGCATTTTGTAGAGATACGCCATCCGATCTGGTTTGGGCTCAGTGGGACTATCATTTGTTTTTCAACAGGACAATGACCCAACACACCTCCAGGCTGTGTAAGCGATATTCTACCAAGAAGGAGAGTGATGGAGTGCTGCATCAGATGACCTGGCCTCCACAATCCCCCGACCTCAACCCAATTGAGATGGTTTGGGATGAGTCAGACAGCAGAGTGAAGGAAAAGCAGCCAACAAGTGCTCAGCATATGTGGAAACTCCTTCAAGACTGTTGGAAAAGCATTCCAGGTGAAGCTGGTTGAGAAAATGCCAAGAGTGTGCAAAGCTGTCATCAAGATAAAGGGTGGCTCTTTGAAGAATCTCAAATATAAAATACATTTAGATTTTATAACAGTTTTTTGGTTACTACATGATTCCATATGTATTATTTCATAGGTTTGATGTCTTCACCATTATTCTACAACGTAGAAAATAGTAAAAATATAGAAAAACCCTTGAATGAGTAGGTGTGTCCAAACTTTTGACTGGTACTGTAGATCAGCTGACATCCACATGGCTGGCTTTGTGTGTCTGCTCGGTGACAACAGATAAAGCATCTCCTGATCATGTCAACACACATGATCTGTCTGAGGGGTGGAGTATAGACAATGAACAGTGAAGTGTTCTAGATGCTGCAACAACATCCCATGTCCCATCAGCTAGGAACATACAGAGAAGGAACTACCAGATGCGTCATAATAGCCCAAAAGTAAAGAAGCACTGGCAACATTTGATATGGAATACATTGAATACATGGAGCAGGGTGGATTTTCTTCCCATTAAAACACGATTTAAATGTATTTTCGGAAGGGCTGTGGTCACCATTCATGTAATACATTAAATATATACTGTACATCAGAAGGTATTGGGGAGGTATTTCATAGTTTTTTCACTGGTATTTTATTTTCCCATTTCAATCTTCTACTGTAGCAACCCGGCTTGGAGTGACTGTTATAGGTAGAGCAGACCATCCGATATGCCCTTAAATATTTTGATATGAAACCTGGAATAAAAATGTAAGAGGACCAGTGCTTATATAGTGAAACAAATCTCACATCTGTGCAGTTTGCGAGCGATGTTGTTAGGCTACATTGTATAATAGTTTTTTCTTCAGAGCGCACTGGTGAGCAACAACATAATTTCACTTCACCGAAACATCCATGAGTTCTTCAAGTTTAGCACTATACAGTGGGGAGAACAAGTATTTGATACACTGCCGATTTTGCAGGTTTTCCTACTTACAAAGCATGTAGAGGTCTGTAATTTTTATCATAGGTACACTTCAACTGTGAGAGACGGAATCTAAAACAAAAATCCAGAAAATCACATTGTATGATTTTTAAGTAATTAATTTGCATTTTATTGCATGACATAAGTATTTCATACATCAGAAAAGCAGAACTTAATATTTGGTACAGAAACCTTTGTTTGCAATTACAGAGATCGTACGTTTCCTGTAGGTCTTGACCAGGTTTGCACACACTGCAGCAGGGATTTTGGCCCACTCCTCCATACAGACCTTCTCCAGATACTTCAGGTTTCGAGGCTGTCGCTGGGCAATACGGACTTTCAGCTCCCTCCAAAGATTTTCTATTGGGTTCAGATCTGGAGACTGGCTAGGCCACTCCAGGACCTTGAGATGCTTCTTACGGAGCCACTCCTTAGTTGCCCTGGCTGTGTGTTTTCGGGTCGTTGTCATGCTGGAAGACCCAGCCACGACCTATCTTCAATGCTCTTACTGAGGGAAGGAGGTTGTTGGCCAAGATCTTGCGATACATGGCCCCATCCATCCTCTCCTCAATACGGTGCAGTCGTCCTGTCCCCTTTGCAGAAAAGCATCCCCAAAGAATGATGTTTCCACCTCCATGCTTCACGGTTGGGATGGTGTTCTTGGGGTTGTACTCATCCTTCTTCCTCCAAACATGGCGAGTGGAGTTTAGACCAAAAAGCTATATTTTTGTCTCATCAGACCACATGAGTTTCTCCCATTCCTCCTCTGGATCATCCAGATGGTCATTGGCAAACTTCAGAAGGGCCTGGACATGCACTGGCTTGAGCAGGGGGACCTTGCGTGCGCTGCAGGATTTTAATCCATGACGGCGTAGTGTGTTACTAATGGTTTTCTTTGAGACTGTGGTCCCAGCTCTCTTCAGGTCATTGACCAGGTCCTGCCGTGTAGTTCTGGGCTGATCCCTCACCTTCCTCATGATCATTGATGCCCCACGAGGTGAGATCTTGCATGGAGCCCCATACCGAGGGTGATTGACCGTCATCTTGAACTTCTTCCATTTTCTAATAATTGCGCCAACAGTTGTTGGCTTCTCACAAACTGCTTGCCTATTGTCCTGTAGCCCATTCCAGCCTTGTGCAGGTCTACAATTGTATCCCTGACGTCCTTACACAGCTCTCTGGTCTTGGCCATTGTGGAGAGGTGGGAGTCTGTTTGATTGAGTGTGTGGACAGGTGTCTTTTATACAGGTAACGAGTTCAAACAGGTGCAGTTATTACGGGTAATGAGTGGAGAACAGGAGGGCTTCTTAAAGATAAACTAACAGGTCTGTGAGAGCCGAAATTCTTACTGGTTGGTAGGTGATCAAATACTTATGTCATGCAATAAAATGCAAATTAATTACTTAAAAATCATACAATGTGATTTTCTGGATTTTTGTTTTAGATTCCATCTCTCACAGTTGAAGTGTACCTATGATAAAAATTACAGACCTCTACATGCTTTGTAAGTAGGAAAACCTGCAAAATCGGCAGTGTATCAAATCCTTGTTCTCCCCACTGTATATGATCTGAATGATGGTGATGGTGAACAGGGTGATTAAATGTACATTATAAACTGGGTGCTTTGAGCCCTGAATGCTGATTGGCTGAAAGCCGTGGTATACCAGACCGTATACCATGGGTATGACACAACATTATTTTTGACTGTTCTAATTACATTGATAATAAGTTTATAATAGCATTAAGGCACCTCAAAGGTTTGTGGTATATGGCCAGTATACCACGGCTAACGGCTGTATACAGGCACTCCACATTGTGTCATGCTATAGGAACTGCCCATAGCCATGGTGTATTGGCCATATACCACACCCCCTCGTGCCTTATTGCTTAAATATACAACGGGGGATGGCAACTAGGTTTGGCCTCCAGCCAGAACATAATTAGCCTATTAGCAAATAGCCTACTAGCTGCCCAATTCATAGCCTTACACTACACATTTAACACGTGGTTAGTGTGCTAATCAATTCAATGACAATAACATAATAATTTCGATCTAAAATCACCTTTGTCTCTACGAATAGGCCTACTTACTCTATTAAATATATTAATCTTACCTTATTTCTCCAATGCCAAACCAGTGTGTCTTGTTTGAAAATAAACTGTTACTGTATGCAAATAATTAAATCTGAGATGTCATTATGAATATAAACATGGTAATTTCAGAAGTTGATTTACCACCCCAAACATGACGCCTGAATCCGACGCAGAAAGGAGGTAAGCCTATTTAAGGAGTGCATGGTGACAGTATTGGAGGAAATAGCTATACCGACAAAAATATGGATAACATAATTGCGTCTGTCAAACAGTTAAGCCTATACCTCTTAATTCTTAGTGGTCTAAGAAAACCCTCTTGTTAATTTGCCTACTCAACTTTCAGCACTGGGCGCTGTCCATATTGATTTTAGAAATAGCGATCTACACACAAGTGGTGCTGCATCTCAAATAATATTTTTTCTACTTTATCTAATTATATCCCATTCTCTTTATCATGGACATATTCCCACTAATATTGTAATTTATCTTTCACAAGCGTGTTTTATACTTTTTATCAAACTGTTGGTGCTTGTTTCTATTTATGCCAAATCATTTGACCACTGTAGGTTGAGATTCTTGTTTCCTAACGTTACTCCTTTACAATTTTCTGTAGCGAATAGAGAAGACCACATACCCATCACATGCCACATTATGTTAATGAAGTCCCCATGTGTGTGTAAATCAAATGTGTGTTTGGGTCTGAATTGGGATGGTGTGAAATGTATCAAGGAGAGAAAAAAGGCAACCATTCTTATCGTATAGGCCGAAATTCTCTTCAGTTTATGAGCTATCACTCCTGATACCATGAAGGATAAAATAATTCCAGCATTAAACTTTGATTCATTGATTGAATTAAACTATATCAATGCTTTTGAATCATGACTGTCATATGATGGGAAAGTAAAACCAATTCCGATTCAGATTAACTTTTGTCCTACAAGAGGAAATCATAGCACTTCTAACACATCACATAGGCCTAAACAAAACGTATAGAAAACACAACAGGAAACAAACAATAGGAACAGTCAGACAGCTACCTTTCCTACCCTCCTACCCCACCCAACACCTGCCCATATGGGGAGTTGTTCATAATAGTGATGTCCTCCATTTAATTGTCTGTTTTCTCTGACCTGATGGGAGCTCAAAGCAGTGGTTAAGTGGGTGGCCTGGGGTGGAGATCATGTGGCGTGCTTTGTGCTGTATAGCGCGTTCGTTCCATGGTGAGGGGGATCCAATAAGTTAATTTTGAAAAAATGAAATAGTAGGCCTATAGGCTCCTCCACTGATATTTAATAGGCTATACACTTTATTTTAATGCAAACCTTCAGAACACACACTGCAAAACTTGAAAGAACATGCGATTGTCACGGTCAAGCAAAATGAGTCCCACCTAGCTATCTTAAGATGAATGCCCTAACTGTAAGTCGCTCTGGATAAATGACTAAAATGTAAATGTAAAATGTATCACTTGTGCACCAGTGCGCTCTGAAGAAGAAACAACGATACAAAGTAGTTCCAAGATGGCGTAGTAGTGCAGTTGTGTTTATGTCGTGTGTCTGTAAATAGCCTGTAAATACCCAGTTTTTTTGTATTTTTCGTACATATTTTCCTATCAGACTTTCATCCTTCTACAAAATATACTTTCCTGCAACCCGCCTCACTCAATGTGGAACGGATTCTATTATTGACTTACCTTTTTATCTAGAATCTAGAATCTCCAGTTGAAACTAGCTAGCCAGCTAACTAGCTACTTGCTATTAGCCACAGCTAGCGGCATTTCACCCAGATCATTGGATTTTTTTCCGCTGGATTAATTTTAATCGCTGGACATTGATCACCGGATATTCGGCCATTCTGCACAGCGCGTTATCGACCCAGAACATATCAGTTTTTCCGCCGGAATCACTGATTCACTGGACCTCTAATTCCGGATTCGTCGCTACCAGCTGGCTACAACAAAACGGACGCTGTGGTCTGGCTAATCATCCCGAGCTAGGCCCATCTCCCGGCTATCTACCTCTCTATCAACCGGACGGGACCACCTAGTGTTGACACGGAGCCCCGCCGATCCTACACGACTGGTCTGCCGACGAAATCGTCTGATGTGGTTACGACGTTAACCACGAAGATTCCATCCATCTGCTAGCCCTGGCCCGTTAGCACACGTTATCCGTGGCCTTTTACTCACTAAACTGAACTAGCTACTGAACAAGCTACTTGCTATTAGCCACAGCTAGCGGCATTTCACCCAGAATATTGGATTTTTTCCGCGGGATTAATTTTTAATCACTGGACATTGATCACCGGATATTCGGCCAGTCTGCACAGCGCGTTATCGACCCAGAACATATCAGTTTTTCCGCCGGAATCACTGATTCACTGGACCGTTAACTCTGGATTCATCGCTACCAGCTGGCTACAACAACAAAACGGACGTAGCACACGCTAGCCGTGGGCCCTTACTCACTAGCGCTTCACCACCGGACCTTATGATAACTCAGCTATACAGTTGATGTCTGCTGGACTGTTCCTTTTTAGGTACTACATCCTGTTTATGTTTAGCCTCAGCCCAAACATGATTAGTTTATTGTTGTTTCGGTTATTTCTAATGGTACTATTTTACTGTAGATCCCCCAGCCTAGCTAAACCTGCCTTAGTTAGCTCCTTTGCCCCTCCCCCTATACACTCAGAGACTGACTCAATTGATGCCTCTAGAGATACTATCTCTTTCATTGTTACCCAACGCTTAGGTTTACCTCCACTTTACTCATATCCTTCCATATCCTTGTCTGTACATAATGCCCTGAATCTTTTCTATAACACCCGGAAATCTGCCCCCTTTATTCTATGTACCCAACGCACTAGAAGACCAGTTCTTAAAGCCTTTAGTCGTATCCTTATTCTAGTCCTCCTCTGTTCCTCTGGTGATGTAGAGGCTAACCCAGGCCCTGTAGCCCCCAGTATCACTCCTACTCCCCAGGAGCTATCATTTGATGACTTCTGTAATCGCAAAAGTCTTGGTTTCTTGCACATAAATATCAGAAGTCTACTTCCTAAGTTTGAGTTATTCACTGCGTTAGCACACTCTGCCAACCCTGATGTTCTAGCAGTGTCTGAATCCTGGCTCAGGAAGGCCACCAAAAATTCTGAAATTTCCATCCCCAACTATAACATTTTCCGTCTAGATAGAACTGCCAAAGGGGGTGGAGTTGCAATCTACTGTAGAGATAGCCTGCAGAGCTCTATCATACTATCCAGGTCTGTGCCCAAACAGTTTGAGCTTCTACTTCTAAAAATCCACCTTTCCAGAAATAAGTCTCTCACTGTTGCCGCTTGCTACAGACCCCCTCAGCCCCAGCTGTGCCCTGGACACCATATGTGAATTGATTGCCCCCCATTTATCCTCTGAGTTTGTACTGCTTGGTGACCTAAATTGGGATATGCTTAATACCCCAGCCATCCTACAATCCAAGCTAGATGCCCTCAACCTCACGCAAATTATCAATGAACCTACCAGGTACAACCCTAAATCCTTAAACATGGGTACCCTCATAGATATCATCCTGACTAACATACCCTCTAAATACACCTCAGCTGTCTTCAACCAGGATCTCAGCGATCACTGCCTTATTGCCTGCGTCCGTAACGGGTCCGCGGTCAAACGACCACCCCTCATCACTGTCAAACGCTCCCTAAAACACTAGCGAGGAAGCCTTCCTAATTGACCTGGCCCAGGTATCCTGGATGGATATAGATCTCATTCCGTCAGTAGAGGATGCCTGGTTGTTCCTTAAAAGTAATTTCCTCTCAATCTTAAATAAACATGCCCCATTCAAAAAATACAGAACTAAGAACCGATATAGTCCCTGGTTCTCCTCAGACTTGACTGCCCTTGACCAGCACAAAAACATCCTGTGGCGTACAGCATTAGCATCAAATAGCCCCCGCGATATGCAACTTTTCAGGGAAGTTAGGAACCAATATACACAAGCAGTCAGGAAAGCAAAGGCTAACTTTTTCAAACAGAAATTTGCATCCTGTAGCACTAACTCCAAAAAGTTTTGGGACACTGTAAAGTCCATGGAGAATAAGAGCACTTCCTCCCAGCTGCCCACTGCACTGAGGCTAGGAAACACTATCACCACCGATAAATCTACAATAATCGAGAATTTCAACAAGCATTTTGCTACAGCTGGCCATGCTTTCCATCTGGCTACCACTAACCCGGCCACCAACTCTGCACCCTCTGCTGCAACTTGCCCATGCCCCCCCCGCTTCTCCTTCACACAAATTCAGACGGCTGATGTTTTGAAAGCGCTGCAAAATCTGGACCCCTACAAATCAGCTGGGCTAGACAATCTGGACCCTTTCTTTCTAAAACTAGCCGCCGAAATTGTCGCAACCCCTATTACTAGTTTGTTCAACCTCTCTTTCATAACGTCTGAGATCCCCAGAGATTGGAAAGCTGCCGCGGTCATCCCCCTCTTCAAAGGGGGTGACACTCTAGATCCAAACTGCTACAGACCTATATCCATCCTGCCCTGCCTTTCGAAAGTATTCGAAAGCCAAGTCAACAAACAGATCATCGACCATTTCGAATACCACCGTACCTTCTCCGCTTATGCAATCCGGTTTCCGAGCTGGTCACGGGTGCACTTCAGCCACGCTCAAGGTCCTAAACGATATTATAACCACGATTGATAATAGACAGTACTGTGCAGCCGTCTTCATCGACCTGGCCAAGGCTTTCGACTCTGTCAACCACCGCATTCTTATTGGCAGACTAAATAGCCTTGGTTTCTCAAATGACTGCCTCGCCTGGTTCACCAACTACTTCTCAGATAGAGTTCAGTGTGTCAAATCGGAGGGCCTGTTGTCTGGACCTATGGCAGTCTCTATGGGGGTGCCACAGGGTTCAATTCTTGGGCCGACACTTTTCTCCGTGTATATCAATGATGTCGCTCTTGCTGCTGGTGACTCTCAGATCCACCTCTACGCAGACGACACCATTTTGTATACATCTGGCCCTTCATTGGACACTGTGTTAACAAACCTCCAAACGAGCTTCAATGCCATACAACAATCCTTCAGTAGCCTTCAACTGCTCTTAAACACTAGTAAAACTAAATGCATGCTTTTCAATCGAACGCTGCTAGCGCCCGCCCACCCGACTAGAATCACCACTCTCGACGGGTCTGACCTAGAGTATGTGGACAACTACAAATATCTAGGTGTCTGGTTAGACAGTAAACTCAACTTCCAGACTCACATAAAGAATCTCCAATCCAAAGTTAAATCTAGAATCGGCTTCCTATTTCGCAACAAAGCCTCCTTCACTCATGCTGCCAAACATGCCCTCGTAAAACTGACTATCCTACCGATCCTTGACTTCGGCGATGTCATTTACAAAATAGCCTCCAACACTCTACTCAGCAAATTGGATGTAGTCTATCACAGTGCCATCCGTTTTGTCTCCAAAGCCCCATACACTACCCACCACTGTGACCTGTACTCTCTTGTTGGCTGGTCCTCACTACATGTTCGTCGTCAAACCCACTGGCTCCAGGCCATCTATAAATCACTGCTAGGCAAATCCCGCCTTATCTTAGCTCATTGGTCACCATAGCAGCACCCACCCGTAGTCTGCGCTCCAGCAGGTATATCTCACTGGTCATTCCCAAAGCCAACACCTCCTTTGGCCGCCATTCCTTCCAGTTCTCTGCTGCCAATGACTGGAACGAATTGCAAAAATCTCTGAAGCTGGAGACTCTTATCTCCCTCAATAACTTTAAGCATCAGTTGTCAGAGCACCTTACCGATCACTGCACCTGTACACAGCCCATCTGAAATTAGCCCACCCAACTACCTCATCCCTATATTGTTATTTATTTTGCTCTTTTGCACCCCAGTATCTCTATTTGCACATCATCTCTTGCACATCTAGCATTCCAGTGTTAATACTATTGTAATTATTCTGCACTATAGCCTATTTATTGCCTTACCTCCATAACTTGCTACATTTGCACACACTGTATATATATTTTCTGTTGTATTTCTGACTTTATGTTTTTTTACCCATATGTAACTCTGTGTTGTTTTTATTGCACTACTTGCTTTATCTTGGCCAGGTCGCAGTTGTAAATGAGAACATGTTCTCAACTGGCTTACCTGGTTAAATAAAGGTGAAATAAATTAAAAAAAAAAAAAAAAAAAAAAAAAAAAGTAGCCTAACAACATCGCTCACAAACTGCACAGATGTGAGATTTGTTTCAGTATAGAAGCACTGGTCCTCTTACATTTTTATTCCAGGTTTCATATAAAAATATTTAAGGGCATATCGGATGGTCTGCTCTACCTATAACAGTCACGTCAAGCATAAGCTTGCTATAAGATTAAATAGGGAAAATAATATACCTGTGAAAACTAGAAAATAGCTCCCCACTCCCATGAGATGTATAGATTTAATGTGTTACATGAATGGTGACCATACATTTAAATCGTGTCCATTTCAAATTTGGTTCTCAATGCTGTTTTACATCCAGGCGACTATGACTCATCTGGCAGTTCCTTCTCTCTATGTTCCTAGCCCATCAGTCACTGTCCACAACACCAGGCTTCACACAAGCATCGTTCAGCATGTCATCTGTCTCTCTGGGATACTGATGGGTAAAGCATAGACAAATAAACATACTTATGGATAAAATGTTTTAAATGAACCTCCCTCATTCTATGCTCTGATTAAAAGTCTATTCAGACCCAGACAAACCCAGTGGATAACATTACTACTAAGATTTACATGACCTCAGGAGGAGAGAGAGAAGGATAGAGAGAAAGGGGAGAAAGGGGGAGGGAGAGAGAGTTTTAGTGTGTGTGTGTGTGTGTGTGTCTGTCTGTGTGTCTGTGTGTCTGTGTATCTGTGTATCTGCGTGTGTCTTGGCTGCGGGTATCAAAGGGGTGGATAGGTCTGGAAGTCCCCTCACTGGCCATGAAACTAAAGTACGCTCTCTTTCACTCTCCTTCCCTCTCATTTCTTCTCCTTCAAACTCTCATTTTGTCTTCCTCTATTTCCCACACACTTAACAATATGCCCTCCACTTCTCCTGGCTAGGACACATGTATGACATACTGTACAGCAAAGCTTTAGTTATTATGTCCCTGGCACTGTACAGAAATCCATTAAAACCTCACCTCAGGCGACCAGTGATACATCTTTCTCTACCCTGTCCCTCTGCTGCCCTGCAGTCCTACAGTCCTGCTGGCCTGCAGTTGTTACAGTTGGACCTGGTAGGATCATGTTAAGGTAAGGAGGCCATTGTTATACTTCCACCATGCTCCTCGCCCCCATCACTGACCCTCTGTCCTATTGCCCTCTGCAGTTAGAGTTAGGGTTGGGGATGTGGTGTGTGTGTGTGTGTGTGTGCTATGTATGTATGTATGTATGTACAGTTGAAGTCGGAAGTTTACATACACATAGGCTGGAGTCATTAAAAGTGGTTTTTCAACCACTCCACAAATTTCTTGTTAACAAACTATAGTTTCGGCAAGTCGGTTAGGACATCTACTTTGTGCATGACACAAGTAATTTTTCCAACAATTGTTTACAGACAGATTATTTCACATATAATTCACTGTATCACAGTTCCAGTGGGTCAGAAGTTGACATACACTAAGTTGACTGTGCCTTTAAACAGCTTGGAAAATTCCAGAAAATTATGTCATGGCTTTAGAAGCTTCTGATAGGCGAATTGACATCATTTGAGTCAATTGGAGGTGTACCTGTGGATGTATTTCAAGGCCAACCTTCACACTCAATGCCTCTTTGCTTGACATCATGGGAAAATCAAGACCTCAAAAGAATTTGTAGACCTCCACAAGTCTGGTTCATCCTTGGGAGCAATTTCCAAATGCCTGAAGGTACCACGTTCATCTGTACAAACAATAGTACGCAAGTATAAACACCATGGGACCACGCAGCTTTCATACCGCTCAGGAAGGAGACGCATTCTGTCTCCTAGAGATGAACATACTTTGGTGCGAAAAGTACAAATCAATCCCAGAACAACAGCAAAGGACCTTGTGAAGATGCTGGAGGAAACAGGTACAAAAGTATCTATATCCACAGTAAAACGAGTCCTATATCGACGTAACCTGAAAGGCCGCTCAACAAGGAAGAAGCCTCTGCTCCAAAACCGCCATAAAAAAGCCAGACTACGGTTTGCAACTGCACAAAGATCATACTGTTTGGAGAAATGTCCTCTGGTCTGATGAAACAAAAATAGAATTGTTTGGCCAGAATTACCATTGTTATGTTTGGATGAAAAAGGGGGTTCTTGCAAGCCGAAGAACACCATCCCAACCGTGAAGCACGGGGGTGGCAGCATCATGCTGTGGGTGGTGCTTTGCTGCAGGAGGGACTGGTGCACTTCACAAAATAGATGGCATCATGAGGAAGGAAAATTATGTGGATATATTGAAGAAACATCTCAAGACATCAGTCAGGAAGTTAAAGCTTGGTCGCAAATGGGTCTTCCAAATGGACAATGACCCCAAGCATACTTCCAAAGTTGTGGCAAAATGGCTTAAGGACAACAAAGTCAAGGTACTGGATTGGCCATCACAAAGCCCTGACCTCAATCCTATCGAACATTTGTGGGCAGAACTGAAAAAGCGTGTGTGTGCAAGGAGGCCTACAAACCTGACTCAGTTACACCAGCTCTGTCAGGAGGAATGGGCCAAAATACACCCAACTTATTGTGGGAAGCTTGTGGAAGGCTACCCGAAACGTTTGACCCAAGTTAAATAATTTAAAGGCAATGCTATCAAATACTAATTGAGTGTATGTAAACTTCTGACCCACTGGGAATGTGATGAAATAAATGAATTATTATTCTGACATTTCACATTCTTAAAATAAAGTTGTGATCCTAACTGACCTAAAACAGGGAATTTCTACTAGGATTAAATGTCAGGAATTGTGAAAAACTGAGTTTAAATGTATTTGGCTAAGATGTATGTAAACTTCCGACTTCAACTGTATGTATGTATATGTGTGTGTATGTGTGTGTGTGTGTGTGTGTGTCTGCGTGTGTGTGTGTGTGTGTGTGTGTGTTTGTGTCTGCGCGTGGGAGTGTGCGTGTGCGTGTGTGTGTGTGTGCTGAGTGCCACCTGTAGGGGTCAGGGTTCCTACACTCCCCGGACCTGTCGTGCACAGAGAACCAACCACACACACACAAACACTCAGAAGCCACATATACAGACCCACACACCTCACATCCTGCTCCACAAATGTTTAGCAATAAAACATGTTTTTAGGTTTTATCCACAGCAACGTTTAAGCCTATATTGATAATTCAACACTCAGTATGAACAGATCCATATCAGAGACTGACTTTCTACCCTGAGCTCTATGCAGGTCTGTGCTGCTGTGTATGTGTAGTTCTTTGTAGTGCTGTGGTCTAATAGAGAAATCACAGAAGGCGTGTGATTTAGAGATGACTGATACATACACACACAGGTATCATTACCTACAGATGGCCAAGGTGCATGTGAGTGTGCATGCATGCGAGAGAGAGCGAAAGAGTGCATGCGTGTGTTTATATGTGTGTGTGTGTATTTGTGTCTGTGTGTGTGTGTGCGTATGCGTAGATATGAGTGTGGTGGTGCTGAGAGAGAAATGTGTCTGTTTGGGAGAGCCATCTGTTGAGACAGACTTACACCATTCATCCTCACCATAATTACCATGCAGGGAACGACAGAGCGGAAAAACGACAACCACGAAAACGAGAGAAGGATAGACAGATTAATATTACTTCACTTAAACACTGGCAAGTCAGACTCTGGTATCTCTCTTTATTAACAAACTGACAACAGTAGAGAGCAGATAGTATTGTACATTCATACACATTGCTGATTATGTGGATGCTCTGATAAAGCATTCTATGAAATAAGACAACTTTCGGTTCCACCTGACTTATACCACACAGTGGAAAAGTAGAAAATATAACCAGTGTATAGTTTTCTAGAGGTGGATATCAGGGCAGATCTATGTATCTCCCAGAGCTGGTCACAGTGAGTAGTCTACAGAGACACTTTAATCACAGAGGCTCTATGGTGATCTAACAGATTCGATCCAGTGTGATCAAACAGATTCCTACAGAACTACTCTGATATAAATCCATTCTGATCTACTCCATGGTCAACAAATATATTTTGTAACAGATCCCACGGTTAGTAAGCATGTCTCTGATCAGAGATGTGGCACATGGAATACTGAGGGAAAAAGACAGTGTGCACCTACACACATCAAAAAATATCTATGGTGCAGAGTGCATAAGCTGTACATGAGATGTCTTATTCAATCCAATGATCATACCAAACATGCATCTCTCGTTTTTAGTAAAAAAGAAAGTCATTGCAGCTAGATTATGGTTGTGCTCAAAATGTTATTTATAAAGCCATCTAAAAGCAACCAAACAACATCACGGAAATATGGGTTGCACTTTATCTTGACACAGATATTAGACATGAGTCCTGCTATATTTCAATGTATAGCCTACATAGATCTAAAATAGAAACAACATCATATCATATCAATTCTGCTTCTGCTCTTTCTCAATACAAACAGCCACAGAAACCTTTGTCCCTGCTAGACATGCATACAGACAAGTAAACATAGAGAGCAGTTGGTGAGGACACAGTAACCATAGAGGATTATTCTTGTAGAGTAATAGTAGACACAGGAAAGGAACATGGTACAGTAAATGTCGGGGTAAGGTGGACTCACCTTTATAAGAGAGTTTTAGCCGGGGAACATTGCTCTTTGCCTGCTGGGCTCCAGAGAGTGCCACTACCCCACACAGCAGCACCACTGTGCCCCAGAGAGAGGCCATGATCCTAGGGAGAGAGAGGCCAGACAGGTCCCTGAAGCACCAGTCCTCCAGAAGACAGAATAGGTCTCAGCAGTCAAAGATCAGGGGTAGAGTTTCCAGAGAATAAAAATCCTCAAGTCCTGAAATACTGCCAAACAGAAGTCCCTTCAGTCCAGTAATTCACAAAACCGTACCAGAACCTGTCCTAGGTTCAGGGGTTAGGGGTCAGGGGTTCCAGAGACACAGAACCTGCAAATGGAGCAGGGGTATGGGTCAGTGTCATAGAGGGCCAGCCTAAGCAAGTCAAACAGAACTGAGCCAAACTTAACTAACTGGGACTGAACTGAGCTAAACAGGACCCACACAACAGACTCACATCACCCCAGTGTTGGAGGTCAGAGAGAGAGTCCCACCATACCGATCCCAGGGAGAGTGAGGGGAGCTGGGCTAGAGATCAGTCTTGACGTGGGTCTCTGCTCCAGCAGTTCTCCAGTGTTGACTCTCTATATGTTTTTCTATTTTCTCTCTTCCAGCCTGCTCTCGCTTAAAGCTCTGTCTTTAGTTAGTATAGAAAAACAGGTCCATTATGTTCCAGTTCCTAATCCAGTTAGTTTGGGAAACAGAGTCTGCACTGAGACACTCCTTCTGTAGTCCTCACAGATTCACCACACAGATTCACTATATGCCCTCAACATAGCCCAGCTCAGCCTAGCCCTGTCTACACTGCACACTGCACACAGGGCAACTGAAAACAGCTGAGGGAGTCAGCGCAGCCAGAGAGAGTGTGGGGGGGGGTGGGGGGGAGTAGGCGGGTAGAGCACGGGAAAGTGTGAGAGAGCGAGAGAGCTGCGAGAGTGAAAGAGAGAGGAGGGAGAGAGAAAGAGAGAGGGAAAGAAGGAGGGCATAGTGAGTAAGAGAGGAGCAGGAAAGCATAGAAAATAGTAGAGAGGAGTATGTTAATTGAATGCTGTGCTGTAAGTGAATGCTGTAACGGAGAGGTTTTGACTGTTTATTTTCTACAATGAGCTCTACTGTTTTACCTCAGATTTCTCTATTCCTCTACGCTTCACCTCTGCTACTCTCCTTCTCCAATGCTCGGTTCTACCCGGGAGACCTACCCTATCTTGATATATCTTTGACAGCAGGACTCTACCAGTACCACTACCAGGACATTAGGTCATTGGTCTAATGAATAGTAGGCATGTCCTGTCCAGATCAGTCAACAGTCTCAATACTCCATAATAACCATACAGCCTCTACAGGCCTGGCTAGCTGGACACACCACTCTTACTGTTTCTCAGCCAAACACACAATTTACTGGTCAGTCTCGCAAAACAGGGCCAAGGACTTAACTGTCCTTGAAAGAGCGCAAGCGAAAGAGGTCGCTAATGCTATTGTAATAAGGATAGCTTGCTACGATAGTTGCAGTGGGCTGTAGGCCACAAACTCTGAGAATGGACTAAGCTTTAGATTACTGTCCTGTGAAAACATTACCATTACAATAAAGCTCAGGCCTTATCTGGCTTATAAACACTTAACCCTTATAACATGTTTCAGATTAAGGGATCAAAATATTTATACTTATTTACATTTTAGTATTTTGTTGTGTATAGGATTTGTTTATTGACATTACAAAGCAGTACTGTCAATGGATTATGTCATGGCCTTATAGTGATATACGGTGCATTCGGAAAGTATTCAGACCCCTTCCCTTTTTGCACATTTTGTTACGTTACAGCCTTATTCTAAAATGGATTAAATGCATTTTTTTCATCAATCTACACACAATACCCCATAATGACAAAGCGAAAACAGGTTTTTAGATTTTTTGCAAATGTATTACAAATAAAAAACTGAAATAACTCATTTACATAAGTATTCAGACCCTTTGCTATGAGACTCGAAATTGAGCTCAGGTGCATTCTGCTTCCGTTGATCATCCTTGAGATGTTTCTACAACTTGACTGGAGTCCACCTGTGGTAAATTCAATTGATTGGACATGATTTGGAAAAGCACACACCTGTCTATATAAGGTCCCACAGTTGACAATGCATGTCAGAGCAAAAACCAAGCCATGAGGTTGAAGGAATTGTCCGTAGAGCTCTGAGACAGGATTGTGTCGGGGGACAGATCTGGGGAAGGGTACCAAGAACACAGAGGTCTCCATCATTCTTAAATGGAAGAAGTTTGGAACTCTTCCTAGAACTGGCCGCACGGCCAAACTGAGCAATCGGGGGAGAAGGGCCTTGGTCAGGGAGGTGACCAAGAACCCGATGGTCACTCTGACAGAGCTCCAGAGTTCCTCTGTGGAGATGGGAGAACCTTCCAGAAGGACAACCATCTCTGCAGCACTCAACCAATCAGGCCTTTGTGGTAGAGTGGCCAGATGGAAGCCACTCCTCAGTAAAAGCCACATGACAGTCCGCTTGGAGTTTGCCAAAAGGAGTGGCTTCGGAACAATTATCTGATTGTCCTTGAGTGGCCCAGCCAGAGCCCGGACTTGAACCCTATCGAACATCTCTGGAGAGACCTGAAAATAGCTTTGCAGCAATGCTCCCCATCCAACCTGACAGAGCTTCAGAGGATCTGCAGAGAAGAATGGGAGAAACTCCCCAAATACAAGTGTGCCAAGCTTGTAGCGTCATACCCAAGAAGACTCGAGGCTGTAATCGCTGCCAAAGGTGCTTCAACAAAGTACTGAGTAAACGGTCTGAATACTTATGTAAATGATGGATATTGGACAGAACCCACGTTATGTTATTTTGACCCAGCCCGTTCGGTCACAAACAACACATCGTTTTCTTTAACCCTCCCGTTGTCCTAGGGTCAAAATGACCCGCCACTGTGTTGAACCAACTTTATTTAATTTTTATATTTTTTGGATCATTTGTGAGAAGGAGGCAGTGATACTTTAATAAAAGTATCACTGCCTCCTTCTCACAAATGATCCCAAAAATATAAAAATTAAATAAAGTTGGTTCAACACAGTGGCGGGTCATTTTGACCCTAGGACAACGGGAGGGTTAAATTGGGTTGTTTCTACTGGGTTATTGAGCTATGATTCACCAGGTTAGAGGCATGGTTTAGTAGGGGCGTGGCTTTTGTTTTGTTCTTTTTGGCCACCCGTGATAGTAAATGTCATTCCTGTTAATCTGTTCTGTTATATTGTCAACACATGTTAAGGTTGAGCACTGACACTTTTGTACCTTTAATAAAGCTTACACAAGAGTATGAATTCTTTAAGTCTCTATACATATCCCAATGTTGGAATATTTACCACTTAGTTATATTTCAATAATAATGTTATTCACTTTACAGTATATAAAAGTATGTAATTAGGCAAAAGTGCTGAACATTTAAATTAGCAGTGTACAAACTTAACATGATGAACATTTACTTTCACGGGTGGTCAAACATGGGTTAATTTAAGCATCAGTTGGGTTTCTATTCACTTTCGTGCTGGGTCCTTTAAGGATTTGTCTTTTTTAAAGGTCCTGAACAGACATTCTGACTCTCATGTAAAATAGCCTTTTGAGTGACTAAAATATCACTAATAATATTTTTGGGTTGATAGAAATACAAAAAAATTGAGAAAAAGTAATTTCTCTCATGGCTAACTACCAGGATGATTGAAAAGACAGGCTGAGTGGGCAGAGAGCTTGTATTCATGGACATGCCTTGACTGACAGCGCTTTAAAACACCTATGTAAAGCAACTTGAATACAGTGTTGCAGTAAAATCAGCTCAATAATATTTTAAACATCTCCCATTTTACATGTCACTTAGTAATGCAGTTCACAGTGGCACTGACGGATGTGTTGACATCACAACTGCGTCAGAGTTTTGAATGACCCCCCATTTTGTTCCACGCTGGCTGAAGGCCTAGCTAGCTAGTAACTAGTTAACACCAGACACAGATAAAAGGGGAAACATATAAGTATATTTGCCATAAAAAAATAGTGTTAACTTTTAATTATATTTGCTGACACCCCTACTGTAACATTTTGGCACCAGTAGAGTAGCTATCTAGCTATATAAACCACGGCCCTCTGCTAACACGCCTTCTCCGATGTTGTATTAAAATTAGAGTTATGGTGATGTCACCCTATCCCCTTAACAATCCCGCCTCCTGAATTGAAGTTTTTGACACGGGGGGAGGGGACCAGTAAGTCATACTCAAAAGAAAAGATACCTTAATAGAAAATGACTAAAGTAAGTGAAAGTCACCCAGTAAAATACTACTTGAGTAAAAGTCGAAAAGTATTTGGCTTTAAATATACTTGTATCAAAAGTAAATGTAATTGCTAAAATATACTTATGTATCAAAAGTAAAAGTATAAATCATTTCACATTCCTTATATTAAGCAAACCAGATGGCACCATTTTCTTGTTATTAAAATTTACGGATAGCTAGGGGCACACTCCAACACTCAGAGATAATTTACAAACAAAGCATTTGTGTTTAATGAGTCCGCCAGATCAGAGGCAGTAGGGATGACCAGGGATGTTCTCTTGAGAAGTGCATGAATTAGATACTTTTCCTGTCCTGCTAAACATTTGAAATGTAACGAATACTTTTGGGTGTCAGGGAAAATGTATGGAGTAAAAAGTACATTATTTTCTTTAGGAACGTAGTGAAGTAAAAGTAAAAGTAGTCAAAAATATAAATAGTAAAGTACAGATACCCCAAAAAACGACTTAAGTAGTACTTTAAAGTATTTTTACTTAAGTACTTACAAACGCTGATGATAGCTCAATAACCCAACGTGTTCTGTCCACTATTTACCCAGCGCTGGGTTGTTTTTTGTGTACACTATATCTTCTAAATCTGTGTACAATAATTATATACACAGAGATACTAGAAAGAAGATAAAATCAAATCACGTTAAGCTAAATCCAATGAGAAACTTTTTGAGTTGTGAAACCAGCCCTAGAGTCACTCTATAGGGTCCAGCGGGTCCTGACATGTCTAATGTGTCCACATCTGTTCTGACCTGTCTCACAACTCTACTTCCCTTTCCATCTCTAAACCCTTCACCTATCATTCTTCTATCTCATCCTCGTTCCTTCCACTCTGTTTTCCTTTCTCCCTCCTCCCTTCCCTCCATCAGTGGTTGTCAGTATTTTCTCTTCCACCTCCCTATCCCTATCCCCTCCTCTTCCTGCTTTTCACATTTCTCCTTGCAGTAGTTCTACATCTGTTTCTCTCTCTCCTTCTCTGTGAGGTCCCTCTCCCTACAGTCAGACATTATAATTCATATGAATTGTACTGAGATCACTTGGCAGGGCTTGCTATACCACTGCTGTGAAGTTTTTGTATTTGTGATACTTAGAACCTAGAGTGTCCTACAATTAAGCAATAAGGCCCGAGGGGGTATGGTATGGCCAATATACTATGGCTAAGGGCTGTTCTTAAGCACGACGCAACGCAGAGTGCCTGGATAGAGCCCTTAGCCGTGGTATATTGGCCATATACCACAAACCCACGAGGTGCCTTATTGCTATTATAAACTGGTTATCAATGTAATTAGAGCAGTAAAAATGTTTAGTGGCAACGTGGTTACACAATCTTATCGGTGCCAAAAGCGCTCAGCTGACGGTGTGACAACAAAACGTATGCCCTGTGTATTTCTGAGAACTCGGTGCATTGTTGAAGGACTCTCCTATCCAGGTTTCATAGGAGATCTTATATCCAGCAGGTCATCAATGCGCAATGTCCCACTCCTCAACTGTGCTCTTCATTTGTTTCGTTGTGCTCATCAGGTCATAAAAGATCAAAGGTTTAAACAACATGATGAAATTGATTATTCATGGTTCATGCTTCAGACAGACACATACTGTATGTGTATATTGTGTGAGTGACTGGTTCCATCACAATGAAAAATGAAATAGATGTATACAGTATGTACTAAATGGATTTCTGTGGAAGTTCCCACTACAGTAGGGTATACTATTCAGACGCTTAGCGCCTGATCACATAGAGAAATATACCATGCTCTCCGTATCTCTCTCTGTCTGACATACAGTTGAAGTCGGAAGTTTACATACACCTTAGCCAAATACATTTAAACTCCGTTTTTCACAATTCCTGACATTTACAGTTTTTCTCGATTGCTAAGACACATTTCTTGAAAGCTGCTCTCCTTTTCTCTTAACTGTGAACACAAAACCCAATTTTCAAGCTACATTCACAAAACCTCAGACTCTTCTTGCAAAACCAAACTTTCACCTCAAAACAGTTCAATCTGTGCTCAAAACTGAACTATGTTGTCAAATCGTGCCCCGAGTCAATCAAAATAAAAAACACTACTGAACAGTCACTAAACACTACGTAGAAAAATAGAAAACACAATGCTCAGGACATGAAGCTGGATAAATAAATGTTTATTGTTCACTGTAGGCTAAATGCATGTTGCAAAACAAAAAAAAACTGTGCATTTAGCACTTGTACAAAAAGACAAAACAGAAATCTTGTGCATTTACATGTAGCACTTGTAAAAACAAACAGAAATCTTATGCGTTTGCCACTTGTGTACAGTAAGCCCATGTAAAAGTAAAGTACAAAAATATACAAATAAGTGCATTACTCAGCCACAGCATCATGTCTCCGTACTGGGTCAGGCCACAGGACTTCATCCACATCACAGGCCACATTTTGTCTGGCCAGGCAACGGGGGAAAAACCCCCTGGCATGCCGTATCCAGGCTTGGCATGCCTCCACACCTATGTCACCACAGGCAAGTCCCATGGCTTGCAGGAGATTTACCCTGGTGTAAGGTTGGCGTTCATATACAGTGGGGAAAAAAAGTATTTAGTCAGCCACCAATTGTGCAAGTTCTCCCACTTACAGTTTTTTTTATTGCTTAAGCACGATTTTCAAAACAGGGCCCGTGTTTTCAAAACACTACACACAATTAGCACAACCACACACCCAATTAGCAAAACACTACAGATCCTTTTGCAAAATTAAACACTCTTGTAAAAACTATACACTTCTTTTTAAAAACCACACTTTGTTACCATATGAAACACACACGTTTCACATTACTATACTCTGTTTGCACGAGTTACACTCTGCTGTGATAAACCTAAAACACTTTTAGCACTTCTACTTCCCTATGATTAGAGTAGGCTACTCTCAACAAAGTACAAATATAATGTAAATTCACCAAACACTACACAAGACCAATGTTGCAGACTGAAGAAACTCATTTATTTCTCAACACGCCCAAAATGTTGACATGGAGATTCATAATACTGTAACCAAACGTCACTTTACGTATTGTAAGTTCAAAAAAATAAAAAAAATAACTAGACATTGTCTCTTCGCCTAGCTGGATCTGGCCAGAGAATTTCATCAACATCGCAGGCAATGTTGTCATTAGCAAGACACCTTGGAAAGAAAACGTCTTGAATGACGAATCCATCCTTGCATTGCTGCTACCTCCATCTGGTCACAGGCCTCCTCCATGGCTTGGATGAGGGGTACCTCAGCCTGGAGACGGAGATCATATACCTTCCACCGCCATGCCGAGAAAAACTCTTCTATAGGGTTGAGGAATGGAGAGTATGGTGGAAGATATAGGACGGTGAAATGTGGATGTTGCTGAAACCAGTTCTGAACCAGAGCAGAGCGGTGGAAAGACACATTGTCCCAGACAACAATGTATTGCATATGATCGATTTGATTTGCTGCTGTTATGTTGTGCAATTGGTCCAAGAATGTAAGTATGAGTGCTGTGTTGTAAGGGCCCATATGGGCATAGCGGTGGAGGACCCCATTCTGTGTAATGGCTGCACAGAGTGTTATATTACCCCCACGTTGCCCTGGGACATTGACTATAGCCCTGTGGCCAATGATGTTTCTTCCCCTCCTTCGTGTTCTCGTCAGGTTGAACCCAGCCTCATCTACGTAAATGAACTCATGCTGGATCTCCTCTCCATCCATTCGTAAAACTCTCTGAAAAACAGTGTCAGGCAAAATTGTGCAGTTCAGTGTAGATCTAGTATACATATTACAGTACAGTAAAGATTATGAGACAGTATGCAAGATCACACTGCTAAAGTGAATACATACCTCTGCATAATCATGCCGCAGTCGTTTCACCCTTTCGGAATTGCGCTCGAAAGGCACTCGATAAATTTGCTTCATTTGAATATGTTTTTTTTAGGATGCGTGCCAGTGTTGATGTTGAGACCTGATGGATATCGTTGAAAATGGCGTGGTTATTGACAATGTTAGCTTGGAGCTGCTTGAGTGTTATAGCATTGTTGGCCAAAACCATGTTTACTATCTCCCTCTCTTGCTGTTCTGTGAACATAGGAGGCCTTCCCCCTTGTCGTCCCTGACCCTCAATCCTATGTAGAAAAAAAAACAGTATACAATAGTACAGTAATTTCACAGGAAAAGGTAACAGAAGTGCTGATAGTGCATAGAATATAGTACTGTAAGCAGTTACTGAAACCGTGCAGATGTTTTTGATATGATGATATTTTTACAATACCTATTTTCCAGTCGAAATGTTCTCATCACACTTGCCACTGTATATCGAAGCTTAGATTTGGCTGTACTCGCAGTCCAGCCTCCCTCAGCGTCAGGCCGTGGTTGACAATGTGGTCAACCAGTGTTGCGCGGATCTCATTTGTCAGATTCGGTCCTCTTTGAGCACCTTCTTGTCTTCCTCTTCCTCTTCCTCTTCCTCTTCCTCCCCTTCCTCCTCCTCCTCCTCCTCCTCATTCTCCTCCTCGTCCTCCTCGTTCTCCTCGTCCTCCTCCTCGTTCTCCTCGTCCTCCTCGTCCTCCTCGTCCTCCTCGTTCTCCTCGTTCTCCTCGTCCTCCTCCTCGTTCTCCTCGTCGCTCCTCCTCCTCCTCCTCCTCCTCGTCTTACTCTTTCTCTGACTCTTTCCATTGTGCTTGAAGACCGATGAACTCACCTGCTGCTTTTATAGTGCTTATACACCTGATTGGTGTGTCTACAATTAAGCAAACGAGTGTTTGCACACCTGATGACTGTGTTGAACCACTTGGTTGGACGGTGTGGTAATTTGACAGTCAGTGCTTTGGTATTGCAAGGACGTGACTTCATGATAGATTTTTGTGTGTAATGTATGTTAAGTGTGTTTAGTGTTTTGCAAATCACTGTGTGTAGAGTTTTGCAACAAGTGTAAGGTTGACAATGTGCTTATAGTTGTGCAAATATGGGCTGATGTTTTGCTTCTTGAGTGTAAGGTTTTGCTAATAGTGTACTACTTTAAATTTTAGTGTGTAAGCAATCAAAAAAAACTGTAAAAAGATGAGAGAGGCCTGTAATTTTCATCATAGGTACACATCAACTATGACAGACAAAATAAGAAAAAAAATCTAGAAAATCACATTGTAGGATTTTTAATGAATTTATTTGCAAATTATGGTGGAAAATAAGTATTTGGTCAATAACAAAAGTTTCTCAATACTTTGTTATATACCCTTTGTTGGCAATGACACAGGTCAAACGTTTTCTGTAAGTCTTCACAAGGTTTTCACACACTGTTGCTGGTATTTTGGCCCATTCCTCCATGCAGATCTCCTCTAGAGCAGTGATGTTTTGGGGCTGTCGCTGGGCAACACTGACTTTCAACTCCCTCCAAAGATTTTCTATGGGGTTGAGATCTGGAGACTGGCTAGGCCACTCCAGGACCTTGAAATGCTTCTTACGAAGCCACTCCTTCGTTGCCCGGGCGGTGTGTTTGGGATCATTGTCATGCTGAAAGACCCAGCCACATTTCATCTTCAATGCCCTTGCTGATGGAAGGAGGTTTTCACTCAAAATCTCACGATACATGGCCCCATTCATTCTTTCCTTTACACGGATCAGTCGTCCTGGTCCCTTTGCAGAAAAACAGCCCCAAAGCATGATGTTTCCACCCCCATGCTTCACAGTAGGTATGGTGTTATTTGGATGCAACTCAGCATTCTTTGTCCACCAAACACGACGAGTTGAGTTTTTACCAAAAAGTTATATTTTGGTTTCATCTGACCATATGACATTCTCCCAATCCTCTTCTGGATCATCCAAATGCACTCTAGCAAACTTCAGACGGGCCTGGACATGTACTGGCTTAAGCAGGGGGACACGTCTTGCACTGCAGGATTTGAGTCCCTGGCGGCGTAGTGTGTTACTGATGGTAGGCTTTGTTACTTTGGTCCCAGCTCTCTGCAGGTCATTCACTAGGTCCCCCGTGTGGTTCTGGGATTTTTGCTCACCGTTCTTGTGATCATTTTGACCCCACGGGGTGAGATCTTGCGTGGAGCCCCAGATCGAGGGGAGATTATCAGTGGTCTTGTATGTCTTCCCTTTCCTAATAATTGCTCCCACAGTTGATTTCTTCAAACCAAGCTGCTTACCTATTGCAGATTCAGTCTTCCCAGCCTGGTGCAGGTCTACAATTTTGTTTCTGGTGTCCTTTGACAGCTCTTTGGTCTTGGCCATAGTGGAGTTTGGAGTGTGACTGTTTGAGGTTGTGGACAGGTGTCTTTTATACTGATAACAAGTTCAAACAGGTGCCATTAATACAGGTAACAAGTGGAGGACAGAGGAGCCTCTTAAAGAAGAAGTTACAGGTCTGTGAGAGCCAGAAATCTTGCTTGTTTGTAGGTGACCAAATACTTTTTTTTCCACCATAATTTGCAAATAAATTCATTAAAAATCCTACAATGTGATTTTCTGGATTTTTTTCTTCTCAATTTGTCTGTCGTAGTTGACGTGTACCTATGATGAAAATTACAGGCCTCTCTCATCTTTTTAAGTGGAAGAACTTGACTAAATACTTTTTTCCCCCAATGTACCTTCCACCGCCATGAGGAGAAGAATTCCTCAATGGGGTTTAGGAAAGGGGAGTACGGTGGAAGGCAAAGATTGATAAAACCTTGGTTCATATTGTACCACTCTCTAACCTGGAGGGCTCTGTGAAAACTCATATTTTCCCAAACAACAACATAGATGCGATGCTCATCCTGCTGCCCTAACAAAGCATCTCGCATGTGATTGAGGAAAATGAGGAGCTGGTGAGTGTTGTAGGGCCCCAGGTTGGCATGATGGTGGACAACCCCATGATTGCTGATGGCAGCACATAATGTGACATTGCCACCACGCTGCCCAGGAACACCAACAATGGCCCGATGGCCAATCACATTACGGCCTCTCCTTCTCCTTTTGGTGAGATTAAACACAGCTTCATCCATGTAGATGTATTGATGGGGTCTTTCCATTGCATCCAGTTGAAAAACCCTCTGTAGAAATAGATATAGTTTTGTAAGTGATACGGAAAAAGTGATTTAGGCCACTACAGTAAATCACTACTTAGAGTAATCAACATTGAATGTGTCTGGATATATGCCAACCTGTACATACTGGAATCTTTGCTCTTTGACTCTCTCTGAGTTGCGATCAAAGGGCACTCTGTATAGCTGTTTCATGCGCAGTCTGTTGCGCTTGAGGACACGATCAACAGTAGAGAGGCTGACACTGTTGATACCCTCAAAATTTAAATGGTCCTCAATGATCTTCTGCTGAATTTCGCTCAGTTTAATGGCATTGTTCTCACGGACCATATCAACAATTAGGGTCTCTTGGTGTGGGGAGAACATACCTGTCCTCCCACCCCCATGTGGCAGTCTTTCAATTCTACAAAAAGAGAACATGGAGTTACAAAAAATATACATGGAATACTAGGCCTACAAACAGTTAGACCAACCCTCCATTACAATACTACAGTACATTGGTATAGTGATGTACTGAAACATATCTTTACTTACAGTATACTGTGGTACAGTATATAGTATGTCATACAGTAATTGCTGTCAACATTTACAAACTGCACTATAATGTCAAAAAAAGGTAATTACCTGTTCTCTTCTCTAAATCTTCGGATTATGGTGGACACAGTGAATCTACTGATGTTTGGTTGTACCCTCTGTCCAGCCTCCCTCATGCTCATACCATGGACAAGAACATGGTCAATCACAGTAGCTCTGATTTCATCAGATATTACTGTTCTTTGTCTTCGCCGACCACCTCGACCTCCTCTCACACGAACTCTTCCTCTTAGATTTCTATCCATTGTAGGGCCTCACAAACCAGTGCTCTCTGAACTGGCTTACTGTATATGTTCCCTCACATCAGTAGCCACAAGTGTGATCAATTTTGAGTTGTTGTGTTCAAGTGGTGACACCTGTGCTCTAATTGTGTTTGACTTTTGTCACCTGTGCTCACCATTATGCAGCACGGGTGCATCACAATGAAAATGTGTTGGCAAGTTATGTCTAAACAGGTGAAAAGTGCTTATGGTTTTGCCAAAAGAGTGATTGATTCAATCAGTGGGTTCAGGCAACTGAGCATTTGGTTCAGACAATAGGGTTTAGTGTTTTAGCAATTGAGAAAAACTATAATCCAAATAAAAATTCCATGTCTTAGGTCAGTTAGGATCACCACTTTATTTTAAGAATGTGAAATGTCACAATAATAGTAGAGAGAATGATTTATTTCAGCTTTTATTTCTTTCATCACATTCCCAGTGGGGTCAGAAGTTTACATACACTCAATTAGTATTTGGTAGCATTGCCTTTAAATTGTTTAACTTGGGTCAAACTGTTCGGGTAGCCTTCCACAAGCTTCCCACAATAAGTTGGGTGAATTTTGGCCCATTCCTCCTGACAGAGCTGGTGTAACTGAGTCAGGTTTATAGGCCTCCTTGCTCGCACACGCTTTTTCAGTTCTGCCTACACATTTTCTATAGGATTGAGATCAGGGCTTTGTGATGGCCATTCCAATACCTTGACTTTGTTGTCCTTAAGCCATTTTGCCACAACTTCATTGTCCATTTGGAAGACCCATTTGCGACCAAGCTTTAACTTCCTGACTGATGTCTTGAGATGTTGCTTCAATATATCCACATAAATTTCCTTCCTCATGATGCCATCTATTTTGTGAAGTGCACCAGTTCCTCCTGCAGCAAAGCACCCCCACAGCATGATGCTGCCACGCCCATGCTTCACGGTTGGGATGGTGTTCTTCGGCTTGCAAGCGGGCCCATTTGTCCTCCAAACATAACGATGGTCATTATGGCAAAACAGTTCTATTTTTGTTTCATCAGACCAGAGGACATTTCTCAAAAAAGTACGATCTTTGTCCCCATGTGCAGTTGCAAACCGTAGTCTGGCTTTTTTATGGCGGTTTTGGAGCAGAGGCTTCTTCCTTACTGAGCGGCCTTTTAGGTTATGTCGATATAGGACTCGTTTTACTGTAGATACTTTTGTACCTGTTTCCTCCAGCATCTTCACAAGGTCCTTTGCTGTTGTTCTGGGATTGATTTGCACTTTTCGCACCAAAGTACATTCATCTCTAGGAGACAGAACGCGTCTCCTTCCTGAGTGGTAGGACGGCTGCGTGGTCCCATGGTGTTTATACTTGTGTACAATTGTTTGTACAGATGAACGTGGTAAATTCAGGCGTTTGGAAATTGCTCCCAAGGATGAGCTGATTTCTTTTGATTTTCCCATGATGTCAAGGAAAGAGGCACTGAGTTTGAAGGTAGGCCTTGAAATACATCCACAGGTACACCTCCAATTGACTCAAATGATGTCAATTAGCCTATCAGAAGCTTCTAAGGCCATGACATCATTTTCTGGAGTTTTTCAAGCTGTTTAAAGGCACAGTCAACTTAGTGTATGTAAACTTCTGACCCACTGGAATTGTGATATAGTGATTTATAAGTGAAATAATATTTCTGTAAACAATTGTTGGAAAAATTGCCAAAACTATAGTTTGTTAACAAGACATTTGTGGAGTGGTTGAAAACACATTTTAATGACTCCAACCTAAGTGTAAACTTTCGACTTCAACTGTATATTCCCACACTCATACAGTCACACAAGGAAGTTCCAAGAAACCATCTGGAACACTGTTGTTGTTATAAGTGCTCACTGAGCTGATCACAGGACCTTTTGAACCCAGGTCGAATGGACAGGACCAGTGTTTGGTCCATGTACACTGCTATTACAATTACATGAGAAATACATATTTCATACCAAAAGTTACCAGATACAATCAATTTGATATTTTCACAATTCAAAGATAAAAGCCTTAACTATCACATAGAGTTTTGTTATTTCCACAACAGATATTGCCCAGTTTTTACAAACAAGTGAGGTTAAAACAGGGAAATTAGAATGAACACCATCAAACACACATAAAAGCCATAATCAAAGAGTCAATCATAGAGCGTGTAAAGTGGGACGTCACTCCCTAACAAACGTCTGACAGTTAGTAAGCTGTCTCCCTTCCCTAGTGAAATTATAATGAGTTCTAGTGTGGATGCTCTGGCCATAGACTCAGGACTGATAGAACAGACATAACCCTGAAATCCACAAAATTTCACACCCAATATCAGAATTGTTGACTGTGTTAAATACACTGAGCGCAAGACAATGAATTATGTTGTAGCACCGAATTCTGATTTTAACTAACTCAACATTTGAAATGGCACATCTGGCCATCAGTGATGTACCCACCATAGATTGTAACTGTGAATGGGTATGTGTGTTCTAGTTATTGTAGTTCTATGTGTCTGGTATAGACCCAGGGCTGATGGTAGGGACCACTAACATGCCATAGCAAAGTGTATAAAGACCCATTTAGACACACGGAGAACAGCAGAACTAATCCCCTACTGACACGGGTGGACGCATGGTTATGGTAATGTGGATTTCTGGACTGGACACACACACAGACAGAACGAGTGTCACACATAGTACTTCCTAAACAGAATGGATTAAGAGGTGGTGCAGACAGGAGCTGAATCTGGGGAACGGCAGGGCTGTGACAGTCAAAATCAAATTAAATTAAATTGTATTTGTCACATGCTTCGTAAACAACAGGTGTGGACTAACAGTGAAATGCTTACTTACGGGCCCTTCATAACAATGAAGAGAGAAAGAAAATAGAGAAATAATAGAAAGTAAAAAAGGTAATAATACGAGTAATAATAGATACACAATGAGTAATATATAGATATGTACATATAACTAAGAATAAAGTGACAAATAGTAAACAGTAGCAGTTCATTATTCTGAGGATGTAACCCCATCTGCTACGATGCGTCCCAGCCTGGTCTCATAGACTAGACGTAACATAGTAAATGTAAAACCGTCACTCTCAAATTAGTATGATATGTTACATTTGGTATGGTTACATAAGACATACAGTGAGGGAAAAGGTATTTGATCCCCTGTTGATTTTGTACGTTTGCCCACTGACAAAGAAATGATCAGTCTATAATTTTAATGGTAGATTTATTTGAACAGTGAGTGACAGAATAACAACAAAAAATCCAGAAAAACGCATTTCAAAATGTTATAAATTGATTTGCATTTTAATGAGGGAAATAAGTATTTGACCCCTCTGCAAAACATGACTTAGTACTTGGTGGCAAAACCCTTGTTGGCAATCACAGAGGTCAGACGTTTCTTGTAGTTGGCCACCAGGTTTGCACACATCTCAGGAGGAATTTTGTCCCACTCCTCTTTGCAGATCTTCTCCAAGTCAATTGAGGCTGACGTTTGGCAACTCGAACCTTCAGCTCCTTCCACATATTTTCTCTGGGATTAAGGTCTGGAGACTGGCTAGGCCATTCCAGGACCTTAATGTGCTTCTTCTTGAGCCACTCCTTTGTTGCCTTGGCCGTGTGTTTTGGGTCATTGTCATGCAGGAATACCCATCCACGACCCATTTTCAATGCCCTGGCTGAGGGAAGGAAGTTCTCACCCAAGATTTGACGGTACATCATCCCTTTTATGCAGTGAAGTTGTCCTGTCACCTTAGCAGAAAAACACCCCGAAAGCATAATGTTTCCACCTCCATGTTTGACGGTGGGGATGGTGTTCTTGGGGTCATAGGCAGCATTCCTCCTCCTCCAAACACGGCGAGTTGAGTTGATCCAGAAAAATCCGGAAAATCACATTGTATGATTTTTAAGTAATTAATTTGCATTTTATTGCATGACGTAAGTATTTGATACATCAGAAAAGCAGAACTTAATATTTGGTACAAAAACCTTTGTTTGCAATTACAGAGATCATACGTTTCCTGTAGGTCTTGACCAGGTTTGCACACACTGCAGCAGGGATTTTGGCCCACTCCTCCATACAGACCTTCTCCAGATCCTTCAGGTTTTGGGGCTGTCGCTGGGCAATACGGACTTTCAGCTCCCTCCAAAGATTTTCTATTGGGTTCAGGTCTGGAGACTGGCTAGGCCACTCCAGGACCTTGAGATGCTTCTTACGGAGCCACTCCTTAGTTGCCCTGGCTGTGTGTTTCGGGTCATTGTCATGCTGGAAGACCCATTCACAACCCATCTTCAATGCTCTTACTGAGGGAAGGAGGTTGTTGGCCAAGATCTCGCGATACATGGCCCCATCCATCCTCCCCTCAATACGGTGCAGTCGTCCTGTCCCCTTTGCAGAAAAGCATCCCCAAAGAATGATGTTTCCACCTCTATGCTTCACGGTTGGGATGGTGTTCTTGGGGTTGTACTCATCCTTCTTCTTCCTCCAAACACGGCGAGTGGAGTTTAGACCAAAAAGCTCTATTTTTGTCTCATCAGACCACATGACCTTCTCCCATTCCTCCTCTGGATCATCCAGATGGTCTTTGGCAAACTTCAGACGGGACATGCGCTGGCTTGAGCAGGGGGACCTTGCGTGCGCTGCAGGATTTTAATCCATGAAGGCGTAGTGTGTTACTAATGGTTTTCTTTGAGACTGTGGTCCCAGCTCTCTTCAGGTCATTGACCAGGTCCTGCCGTGTAGTTCTGGGCTGATCCCTCACCTTCCTCATGATCATTGATGCCCCACGAGGTGAGATCTTGCATGGAGCCCCAGACCGAGGATGATTGACCGTCGTCTTGAACTTCTTCCATTTTCTAATAATTGCGCCTACAGTTGTTGCCTTCTCACCAAGCTGCTTGCCTATTGTCCTGTAGCCCATCCCAGCCTTGTGCAGGTCTACAATTTTATCCCTGATGTCCTTACACAGCTCTCTGGTCTTGGCCATTGTGGAGAGGTGGGAGTCTGTTTTATTGAGTGTGTGGACAGGTGTCTTTTATACAGGTAACGAGTTCAAACAGGTGCAGTTATTACGGGTAATGAGTGGAGAGCAGGAGGGCTTCTTAAAGATAAACTAACAGGTCTGTGAAAGCCGGAATTCTTACTGGTTGGTAGGTGATCATATACTTATGTCATGCAATAAAATGCAAATTAATTACTTAAAAATCATACAATGTGATTTTCTGGATTTTTGTTTTAGATTCCATCTCTCACAGTTGAAGTGTACCAATGATACAAATTACAGACCTCTACATTAGTAGGAAAACCTGCAAAATCGGCAGTGTATCAAATACTTGTTCTCCCCACTGTATGTGCTTTCTTGAGCAGGGGGATCTTAAAGACTGATCATTTATTTGTCAGTGAGCAAACGTACAAAATCAGCAGGATTTCAGTCCTTCACGGCTTAGTGTGTTACCAATTGTTTTCTTGGTGACTATTGTCCCAGCTGCCTTGAGATCATTGACAAGATGCTCCCGTGTAGTTCTGGGCTGATTCCTCACCATTCTCATTATCATTGCAACTCCACGAGGTGATATCTTGCATGGAGCCCCAGGCCAAGGGAGATTGACAGGTCTTTTTTGTTTCTTCCATTTGCGAATAATCGCACCAACTGTTGTCACCTTCTCACCAAGCTGCTTGGCGATGGTCTTGTAGGTCTACAATCTTGTCCCTGACATCCTTGGAGAGCTTTTTGGTCTTGGCCATGGTGGAGAGTTTGGAATCTGATTGATTGATTGCTTCTGTGGACAGGTGTCTTTTATACAGGTAACAAGCTGAGATTAGGAGCACTCCCTTTGAGAGTGTGCTCCTAATCTCAGCTTGTTACCTGTATAAAAGACACCTGGGAGCCAGAAATCTTTCTGATTGAGAGGGGGTCAAATAATTATTTCCCTAATTAAAATGCAAATCAATTTATAACATTTTTGACTGTCACGATGTCCACCGAGGCTGCCCCTCCTTCTTGTTCGGGCAGGCTTTGGCGTTCGTCGTCACCGGAGTACTAGCTACTGCCGATCTCATTCTCATCACTCCACTTGTCATGTCTTGTCAATCACACACACCTGATGCTCATTCCCCTAATTAGTATGTGTATAAGTGTTCCCTCTGTTCCCCTTGTCTTTGTGAGTGATTGTTTATTGTGAGAGCATGTTAGCTCGGTTGAGCTACTCTACATTGTATTTATACCAAGGTGGATGTTTTCCCTTGAGCTTGTTCCTTTTGACGCTTGGGGCGTTTGATATATGTGAACGCATTAAACTCTGGACTTCGTTATTTTACCTCCTGCGCCTGACTCCTTCATTTCACCTCGTCACATTGACATGCGTTTTTCAGAATTTTTTTGTTGTTATTCTGTCTCTCACTGTTCAAATAAACCTACCATTAAAATTATAGACTGATCATTTATTTGTCAGTGAGCAAACATACAAAATCAGCAGGGGATCAAATACTTTTTTCCCTCACTGTATGGTTACATAAGGCAAAAACAAAAGTAGGGTGGTTGGTCATCGTATAACATGAATGTCTAGCCACCCAATGGTTGCAAGTTCAAATCTCATCACGGACAACTTTTGAATTTTAGCTAATTTGCAACTTTCCAACTACATTTTACATTTTAGTCATTTAGCAGACGCTCTTATCCAGAGCGACTTACAGTTAGTGAATACATATTTTTTTTATACTGGCCCCCCGTGGGAATTGAACCCACAACCCTGGCATTGCAAACGCCATGCTCTATCAACTGAGCTACATCCCTGCCGGCCATTCCCTCCCCTACCCTGGACGACGCTGGGCCAATTGTGCGCCGCCCATGAGTCTCCCGGTCTCGGCCGGCTGCGACAGAGCCTGGATTCGAACCAGGATCTCTAGTGGCTCTCTAGTGGCACAGTTAGCACTGCTAGTGCCTTAGACCACTGCGCCACGTATTAACTAATTTGCATTTTAGCTAACCCTTCCCCTAACCCTTAACCCTAACCTTAACCCAAACCCCTAAACCTAACCCCTAGCCTAGATAACGTTAGCCACATACCCACCTAGATAGAATTTGAAACCTATCATAAGTTTGCTGTTTGTAACATTTAGTACGTTTTGGAAATTCGTAACATATTGTACGTTTGACAAATTCGTAACATATTATACGAATTGTAATTCGTAACATATCATATGAAATGGGTGTGGACATCCACAAATTAATACATTCCACACGAAAAGTAACAGATCATACTAAATGGAGTGTTGTGGATTTACTTACATAATAATATGAAATGCTCTGAGACCAGGTTGTGAAGCCAGACAGGACTATTGTTGGGGTAGATGACTTGTGAATGGCCCACTTGATATTGATAAAACACACTTTGTCTTCTTTCTCATCACCTGACAACTGGGATTGAAATGTAATTCCATCTAATGGAAGGTTATCGGTTTGTTGGAAGAATAGTGATTGGTGATAACATAATAAACTAGCTTTAGAAAGCTACAGAGAAAAAAATAGTTGTGTTTGAAATCCTTCACTACTAGCATTGACCATTCCATCCTGTTAGGGAATGTATTTAGGACAACTTAAGAGTCCTCCACTCCTCCCTCTCCCACTCTCGTCACCCCTTCAACTCTTCTCCTCCACCTCGCCAACCATCTCTCCACTCATCTCTCATTTCAGCCCCTTTCTACACCTCTCCTCCTCATGTCTTAACTCTCCTCCTCTTATCTTTCCAGCTCTCTCTACTCCTCACACACCTATCACCCCTCCGTCTCCCTCTCTCTATCCTCTTCCATTACCCCTCTCTTCACCTTTCTCTCCATTCCTCTCCTCCTTTCTCCATCTCCTCTCTCAGGTGCTATCAAATCTCCTGAACCTGACACAAACTTTCACTCTCTCCTCCACTCTCTCCTTCTCTCGGTCACAGTGTCTGATTTCATCTTTACAGCCTTGTAAACCCCAGAATAGTAGCCTACTCTGCCTCTCCTTTCAGCTCAGCAACTGTTCAGAAACACACTGCATTACATTAGTCCAGTTTAACAGACATGTCCTTCAGTATTCAGACAGTATCCAGCCCGTCTGGTGTTCAACCTTCCCAAGTTCTCTCATGTCACCCCGCTCCTCCGCACACTCCACTGGCTTCCAGTTGAAACTCGCATCTGCTACAATACCATGGTGCTTGCCTACGGAGCTGTGAGGGGAACGGCACCTCCGTACCTTCAGGCTCTGATCAGTCCCTACACCCAAACGTGGGCATTGCGTTCATCCACCTCTGGCCTGCTGGCCCCACTACCTCTGCGGAAGCACAGTTCCCGCTCAGCCCAGTCAAAACTGTTCGCTGCTCTGGCACCCCAATGGTGGAACAAGCTCCCTCACGATGCCAGGACAGCGGAGTCACTCACCACCTTCCGGAGACACTTGAAACCCCACCTCTTTAAGGAATACCTGGGATAGGATAAAGTAATCCTTCTACCCCCCCCCCAATTTTTTTTTGTTTAAACATATTGTAAAGTGGTTATCCCACTGGCTATAATGTGAATGCACCAATTTGTAAGTCGCTCTGGATAAGAGTGTCTGCTAAATGACGTAAATGTAAATGTTTGTGGGTTTACATAGCTCAAAGAGAGCTACTCTGTTTCAATGAGGCAAAATCTAAACGGTCACATTCACTAAATAATGGTGTTAAAACAGAGGACTTGAAGTGGTCTGACGACCTCAAAGGACTGAAGAGCTTTACACTCATATATTTCTGGAGCGAGAGGGGGAAGGTGTTGAGTTTATCATGCAGTGGGGTGCTTGTGGTATTGTTAGGGATTGGGTGTTAGTGGAGAGGTTCTGTTGATACCCATTAGGAGTCTGGATAACCCCATCAGAGCTCACTCAGGCCCTCTCAAACAATACCACCCCCATCGCCCCACCCCATGTCCACACATGCAGTCCTAACTCTCAGATCTTGCTTCCCCCACCCCACCCCACTCAAGACCTGACCCCCATCCAGACGAGCCCTGTTACCCCTCTCTCAGAACAGCCCTACAGCCCTTACCTCAACCTTTCTCCCCACTCTTCTCTTTTCTTCCACTCCACAGGGATGGGCAACAAGATCTCATGGCCTGACATGGTCTGACTTCAATATTCACATTTGTCCAGGGGGGGATAAACATTGAGTTTTGACGGTTAATTACAGTTTAGGCGTTCATTCCGATTGATTAACTTAAGGGTTAAGGTTTGGGATAGGGTTCAAACAGAAACAACTCAAAGGTTAAGTTTAGGCCAGGGATGTCAAACTAATTTTGCCCCGCAGAACGCATTCGGTCTTCACCTAGGTCCGGTGGGGCGCACTTAAAATTGGTTATATTTCCTTGCCGTCAGACTTTTAGGTAAAATAGTCCCATATCCATAACTTTTGGAATGTTCTATGCTCCCTGACTGTCTAGCATTCATTTGATTACTGTTAGCAAGCTGGGCAGAGTGAAGAGACTATAAATGTACTGTAGGTCAATTATAATGTTTACACAGTTTCGATTTGGTTTTAGTCATTTCAATGTCAAATGTCAGTTTTTCCCAGAAATAAATACTCCTATTAATTCCAGTTGGTTAAATTAAGGATTAAGGTTTGGGATATGGTTAAAACAAAAATAATAAAAATGAGTGCTTAACACTGGGATTGAACCCGTAATACTCGGAGCAGGAGCTCGTGGTGGATTCATCTGTGATTTTTCAAGGAAAGCCTTCCGTTTCAGATGTCTATCTGATTCCTGTTCTCTAACTGGTAGGTTTAGCAGAATGAATGACTTAAAATACATCTGAATAACATTTGATTTGATTTGATTTGAGATGAGCTTGTTTGTTTGTTTGTGTTTGTTTGTTTGTTAGTTTGTGTGTGTGTGTGTGTGTGTGTTATACCTGAGAAGAAACATATGACATAGAGACGCAGTCTCTCCCGTTTCCACGGATATTGAGTTGCCTGTGATGATGAAACGGAAGCATTGGGTGTAATCCCATGGCTCTGGATCTGAAAGTTGCCTGTTGAATGTAGTATTTATAAAACAAAAATTGGGGACAGTGTTCTGTCCTCGACATCCATGCAGCCCCACCCTATCCACCCTATCTGTCCATGCAGCCAGGGATGTAATGGAGCGTAAAAGCACATAAATGCTGTTTATGAACCTGTTACAAACGTTTACGCTAAATTAGCATTGGTAGCATTAGAGTTTACATTACACGCCGTCAGTCATCTAAACCAGCGTTTAGCATTCTAGCCACTAAACCCTGGTGGAAGTCCCACCCTTACTCTGCAGGATTAGTAAACTAGAACACATGTAGACCTTCACTCATAATTGCACATTGTGAAGGATCTATGATGAATACATTCCAGTAAAATACTATACAGTAAACCTACCTGTCAGTAGGGAATAGCCTATAGGATTCCTGTTCTCTAACTGGCAGGTTTAGCAGAGATCTGAGGGCCACTGTTCTCAGCCTTTTCTACCTCCACATTAATGTATCATCTGTCATGAATATTTCACTGTGAGTCTACCTGAGTTGCACCACCACAAGGATTCACATTGCCCCATGTCTATCTACACAGAGATGACATGAACTGGGATAGGGACATCTACATTTTGCCACCGCCGCCCCAAGTTGCCTTGGCTCTGCTGTTGGAGGTTTAGCTCAGGTTTGTTCAATATAATTTACTGTAACATCCTCATCTATCCCCAGAAACACACAGAAATCTAAATATATGTTTTTTTTTTAAACCAATAAACATGGCTCATTTTTGGATTACGTTTTCAGGCCCGCTTTTATAGCCGAACATGATACTAATACAATAATAACACTTACCCGTCTTCAATAGTGTAGCGCTGGATTTGTAAGCCAGTGAAGTAACTTCATAATAAATCAGACTTCTGCTTGGACTTATGTGATGTGAGGTACATAGTGACCTTTAATAAAGATATATATTGTGTCTGTGTAGCACAGCCACACCATACAGTGGGGGAAAAAAGTATTTAGTCAGCCACCAATTGTGCAAGTTCTCCCACTTACAAAGATGAGAGAGGCCTGTTATGTTCATCATAGGTACACGTCAACTATGACAGACAAAATGAGAAAAAAAAATCCAGAAAATAAAAAAAAGTATTTGGTCAATAACAAAAGTTTCTCAATACTTTGTTATATACCCTTTGTTGGCAATGACACAGGTCAAACGTTTTCTGTAAGTCTTCACAAGGTTTTCACACACTGTTGCTGGTATTTTGGCCCATTCCTCCATGCAGATCTCCTCTAGAGCAGTGATGTTTTGGGGCTGTCGCTGGGCAACACTGACTTTCAACTCCCTCCAAAGATTTTCTATGGGGTTGAGATCTGGAGACTGGCTAGGCCACTCCAGGACCTTGAAATGCTTCTTACGAAGCCACTCCTTCGTTGCCCGGGCGGTGTGTTTGCGATCATTGTCATGCTGAAAGACCCAGCCACGTTTCATCTTCAATGCCCTTGCTGATAGAAGGAGGTTTTCACTCAAAATCTCACGATACATGGCCCCATTCATTCTTTCCTTTACACGGATCAGTCGTCCTGGTCCGTTTTCAGAAAAACAGCCCCAAAGCGTGATGTTTCCACCCCCATGCTTCACAGTAGGTATGGTGTTCTTTGGATGCAACTCAGCATTCTTTGTGTTCCAAACACGACGAGTTGAGTTTTTACCAAAAAGTTATATTTTGGTTTCATCTGACCATATGACATTCTCCCAATCCTCTTCTGGATCATCCAAATGCACTCTAGCAAACTTCAGACGGGCCTGGACATGTACTGGCTTAAGCAGGGGGACACGTCTGGCACTGCAGGATTTGAGTCCCTGGCGGCGTAGTGTGTTACTGATGGTAGGCTTTGTTACTTTGGTCCCAGCTCTCTGCAGGTCATTCACTAGGTCCCCCCCGTGTGGTTCTGGGATTTTTGTTCACCATTCTTGTGATCATTTTGACCCCACGGGGTGAGATCTTGCGTGGAGCCCCAGATCGAGGGAGATTATCAGTGGTCTTGTATGTCTTCCATTTCCTAATAATTGCTCCCACAGTTGATTTCTTCAAACCAAGCTGCTTACCTATTGCAGATTCAGTCTTCCCAGCCTGGTGCAGGTCTACAATTTTGTTTCTGGTGTCCTTTGACAGCTCTTTGGTCTTGGCCATAGTGGAGGTTGGAGTGTGACTGTTTGAGGTTGTGGACAGGTGTCTTTTATACTGATAACAAGTTCAAACAGGTGCCATTAATACAGGTAATGAGTGGAGGACAGAGGAGCCTCTTAAAGAAGAAGTTACAGGTCTGTGAGAGCCAGAAATCTTGCTTGTTTGTAGGTGACCAAATACTTATTTTCCACCATAATTTGCAAATAAATTCATAAAAAATCCTACAATGTGATTTCTGGAGAAAAAAAATCTCAATTTGTCTGTCATAGTTGACATGTACCTATGATGAAAATTACAGGCCTCTCTCATCTTTTTAAGTGGGAGAACTTGCACAATTGGTGGCTGACTAAACTCCCCACTGTATGTCTGTCCTGAGGTGTTTCAGCAGGTCTTGGGACGTGTAGCACACAGGTCTGATTGGGCATTGTTTGTGTATGTGTGCGTGTTCTGTGGCATTATGTAAGACCAAGAGAAATAGGAACTGAGACTGCCACTTGGTCAGCACTCTTGTTGTGTACTGAGCCTTGTAAGCGCTTGGTGAACCAAAGTCCTGCTAACAGTCAGTCAGATAGATGTACTTTCCAGACAGGGCTTTTCTCTATCACTGTGAATATGCAGCTGTTGTAAACTATCCAGATCCTTAGAAGGCTTCCATGCTTTCATGAGACACACCAGACTGACAGTAAAGCTTTAGACCTACACCATTACACCATCTCTGTCCAAGTAACTTCTTAATGCATTCACTTCTCTTGAATGTTAGGGTTATCGATCATGAATTGTACAGTTGTTATTGTTATCAACCATAACATTCGTGTTATCTTTTTCCTCCAAAGGGAATTGTTCTGCCTCACACCTGTTAGTGTATGATCCTGATGAAGTCTATCCCAGACAGTCCTTTCAGCCAGGCCAGATAACCTCTGTTTAGACTTGGTACAGTAAAACCTCTGTTTGATGCTTATCAACATTGATTCATTGTTCATTCCTAATGTTTAATTCATGAACAATCTGATTATGATTCTGTCCTAGCAGAGAAGACAGGGGCATTGCAGCTGTTCTCTAATGTATTCACCATGCCTGTAAATTCACACACCACTGTTTTATTTTCTACACAAACAGAAACCTAAGCGTACCCCCCACCAATAGTACTAAAACATTTGACACTAAAGAGGGACTTCATGTTACATATAGTCCCTCAAGGATTTCGTGGGGATTTTTTCGGTGATATTTGCAGGCAGAAAATGCTTGATTTTGCTGCGGTAATTCTGACATTTTGCATGGCAATATGCAATGTTTTTGTCCAATTCGTTGTGAAAATGCGCTGACGAGAGAAAAAGTTTGTTGACCTGTGGCTTGATTGAACCATATTATGCCAGTGGTGTGAAGTACTTAAGTAATAGTACTACTTAAATCGTTTTTGGGGGGCTATCTGTACTTTAATATTTATAGTTTTGACAAAAAAAATAATGTATTCCTAAAGAAAATAATGTACTTTTTACTCCAAAATGTTTCCCTGACACCCAAAATACTTGTTACATTTTGAATGCTTAGCAGGACAGGAAAATGGTCCAATTCACCCACTTATCAAGAAAACATCCATGGTCATCCCTACAGCCTCTGATCTGGCGGACTCACTAAACACACATGCATCATTTGTAAATTATGTCTGAGTGTTGGAGATAGCCCCTGGCTATCCGTAAATAAAAGAAACAAGAAAATGGTGCCATCTCGTTGGCTTAATATAAGGAATGTGAAATGATTTATACTTTTACTTTTGATACTTAAGTATATTTTAGCATTTACATTTACTTTTGCTACTTAAGTATATTTAAAACCAAATACGTTTAGACTTCTACTCAAGTAATATCTGGAGAACATATTTCCATCCTGCATGTAGTGTATCCATCCTGCACGTCTCCTGAGTGGCGCAGTGGTCTAAGGCACTGCATCGCAGTGATAGCTGTGCCACTAGAGATCCTGGTTCGAATCCAGGCTCTGTCGTAGCCGGCCGTGACTGGGAGACCCATGGGGCGGCGCGCAATTGGCCCAGCGTCGTCCAGGGTAGGGGAGGGAATGGCCGGCAGGGATGTAGCTCAGTTGATAGAGCATGGCGTTTGCAACGCCAGGGTTGTGGGTTCGATTCCCACAGGGGGTATGAAAAAAAATAATGTAAGTTGCTCTGGATAAGAGCGTCTGCTAAATGACGTAAATGTAATGTAAATGTGTATGTGTAATTATTCTCCCAGACATACACTACCAGTCAAAACTTTGGACACACCTACTCAATCAAGGGTTTTTCTTTATTTTTACTATTATTTACATTGTAGAATAATAGTGAAGACATCAAAACGATGAAATCACACATATGGAATCATGTAGTAACCAAAAAGTGTTAAACAAATCAAAATATATTTTATATTTCAGAATCTTCAAATAGCCACCCTTTGCCTTGATGACAGCTTTGCACACTCTTGGCATTCTCTCAACCAGCTTCATGAGGTAGTCACCGGAATGCATTTCAATTAACAGGTGTGCCTTCTTAAAAGTTAATTTGTGGAATTTATTTCCTTCTTAATGCGTTGGAGCCAATCAGTTGTGTTGTGACAAGGTAGGCGGGGTATACTGAAGATAGCCATATTTGGTAAAAGACCAAGTCCATATTATGGCAAGAACAGCTCAAATAAGCAAAGAGAAACGACAGTCCATCATTACATTAAGACATGAAGGTCAGTCAATCCGGAAAATGTGAAGAACTTTGAAAGTTTCTTCAAGTGCAGTCGCAAAAACCATCAAGTGCTATGATGAAACTGGCTCTCATGAGGACTGCCACAGGAATAGATGACCCAGATTTACCTCTGCTGCAGATGATAAGTTCATTAGAGTTACCAGCCTCGAAAATTACAGCCCAAATAAATGCTTCACAGAGTTCAGGTAACAGACACATCTCAACATCAACTGTTCAGAGGGGACTGTGTGAATCAGGCATTCGTGGTCGAATTGCTGCAAAGAAACCACTACTAAAGGACAACAATAATAAGAAGAGATTTGCTTGGGTCAAGAAACATGGGCAATGGACATTAGACCGGTGGACATTTGTCCTTTGGTCTGGAGTCCAAATTTGAGATTCATGGATCCAACAGCAGTGTCTTTGTGAGATGCGGTGTGGGTGAATGGATGATCTCTGCATGTGTAGTTCCCCCGTAAAGCATGGAGGAGGAGGTGGTATGGTGTGTGGGGTGCTTTGCTGGTGACACTGTCAGTGATTCATTTAGAATTGAAGGCACACTTAACCAGCATGGCTACCACAGCATTTTGCAGAGATACGCCATCCCATCTGGTTTGGGCTTAGTGGGACTATCATTTGTTTCCCAACACACCTCCAGGCTGTGTAAGGGCTATTTTACCAAGAAGAAGAGTGATGGAGTGCTGCATCAGATGACCTGGCCTCCACAATCCCCCGACCTCAACCCAATTGAGATGGTTTGGGATGAGTCGGACAGCAGGGATGAGTCGGACAGCAGTGTGAAGGAAATGCAGCCAACACTTGCACAGCATATGTGGGAACTCCTTCAAGACTGTTGGAAAAGCATTCCAGGTGAAGCTGGTTGAGAATGCCAAGAGTGTGCAAAGCTCATCAAGGCAAAGGGTGGTTTATTTGAAGAATCTCAAATATAAAATATAGTTAGATTTGTTTAACAGTTTTTTGGTTACTACTTGATTCCATATGTGTTTTTTCATAGTTTTGATGTCGTCACTATTATTCTACAATGTAGAAAATTGTAAAAATAAAGACAAACCCTTGAATGAGTAGGTGTGTCCAATCTCTTGACTGGTACTGTATATGTATATATAGCTGGAGACTCTTATCTCCCTCACTAACTTTAAGCATCAGTTGTCAGAGCACCTTACCGATCACTGCACCTGTACACAGCCCATCTGAAATTAGCCCACCCAACTACCTCATCCCTATATTGTTATTTATTTTGCTCTTTTGCACCCCAGTATCTCTATTTGCACATAATATCTTGCACATCTAGCATTCCAGTGTTAATACTAATTGTAATTATGTATTGCCTTACCTCCATAACTTGCTACATTTGCACACACTGTATATATATTTTCTGTTGTATTTTTTGACTTTATGTTTTTTTACCCCATATGTAACTCTGTGTTGTTGTTTTTATCGCACTACTATGCTTTATCTTGGCCAGGTCGCAGTTGTAAATGAGAACTTGTTCTCAACTGGCTTACCTGGATAAATAAAGGTGAAATAAAATAAATAAATAAAAAATATATATATTTTCATGAGTTTGACTAAAAGTCATAAATCACTAATGAATAAAGCACCTACGTTAGCAAACTGAGGTTTTTGTTACTGCTCAACTTTCCACTACCATAAAAGTGTGTGTGTGTGTGTGTGTGTGTGTGCGCGCGCGCGTGTGTGTTCCTTTAGTTTAGTGTCTGGAAAAATACAAAATAGTGTGTGCTCTTTAAAGAGAGGCAACACATGCTAAAATGACATTTTTGCATCTACTTTCAATGTTTCCATTTTTTAGGTAATTTGGTCTATTAACATTAGTATTTTCAAGAAGTAAAAATAAAAAATATCAAAATGTTTATGAAAATGTAAATGGTCATTAGCTCATCATACTACATACCTTACTTCCTGAATTGTAACCACTTTTAAATGGACATACAGCGCCATCAGAAAGTATTCCACCTCTTATTGTGGTACAGCCTAAATGTAAAATGGATTCAATTGAGATGTTGTTGTCACTGGCCTACACACAATACCCTATAATTTCCTAAATGTTTACAAATTAATTAAGAATTTTAACCTCTACGGGATCGGTGTCCTGTATACGGGACGGTTGAGCTAACGTGCGTTAATGTGATTAGCATGACTGTTGTAAGTAACAGCAAACTTTCCAGGACATAGACATGTCTTATATGGGCAGAAAGCTTAATTTATTGTTAATCTAACTGCACTGTCCAATTTACAGTAGCTATTACAGTGAAAAAATACCATGCTATTGTTTGAGGAGAGTGCACAACAACAAAACACATATCACAGCAACTGGTTTGATACAGTCACATCTGAAGGTAAATAATGTACTTACATTCAGTAGTCTTGCTCTGATTTGTCATCCTAAGGGTCCCAGAGATAAAATGTAGCATAGTTTTGTTTGATAAAATACATTTCTATATTCAAATGTAGGAACTGGGTTCTACAGTTTGAACCCCTGCTGTCTCTGGCTCCAAACCCACCCCGCCCGGCAATCTAGATGTGTGAAAGTTAGTGTATAAGATAACGAGCCATCATGTATGACATTCATGGGAGTGTGTAAACTTACATTTTGTATTACCATATCATTTTTGTATGTTCTCTATAGTTATGTACTTGAAAATGTATCAATTGACCAATTCAGCACATTTGGGCACACTTGATACAAAATAGTCCAGTATTGCAATGCTGCACTGGATCAATCTGAAACTTTGCACACACACTGCTGCCATCTAGTGGCCAAAATCTAAATTGCGCCTAAACTGCAATATTATATTGTGGCCTTTCTCTTGCATTTCAAAGATGATGGAAAAAAATTATAATTAGAAAACACATGTTTTTTTGTTTGCATTACCTTTCACCAGATCTAATGTGTTATATTCTCCTACATTAATTTCACATTTCCACAAACATCAAACTGTTTCCTTTCAAATGGTATCAAGAATATGCATATCCTTGCTTCACGTCCTGAGCTATAGGCAGTTAGATTTGGATATGTCATTTTAGGCGAAAATTTTAAAAAAGGGTCCGATCCTTAAGAGGTTTAGCTGAAATGTCTTAAGTCAATAAGTACTCAACCCCTTTATTATGGCAAGCCTAAATAAGTTCAGGAGTAAAAACTGTGCTTAACTAGTCACATAAGTTATATGGACTCAGTCTGTGTGCAATTGAGTGTTTACATGATTTTTGAATGACTACCTCATCTCTGTACCCCACACATACAACTATCTTGAAGGTTCCTCAGTCGAGCTGTGAATTTCGAACACAGATTCAACCACAAAGACCAGGGAGATGTATTTTACAATGGCTTGCGAAAGTATTCACCCCCCTTGGCATTTTTCCTATTTTGTTGCCTTACAACCTGGAATTAAAATGGATTTTTTGGGGGGTTTGTATCATTTGATTTACACAACATGCCTACCACTTTAAAGATGCAAAATATTTTTTTCTTGTGAAAAAAAACTGAAAACTAATGCTGCAGCTCAAGTTGGATGGTTTCCGCTGGTGTACAGCAATCTTTAAGTCATACCCCAGATTCTCAATTGGATTGAGGTCTGGGCTTTGACTAGGCCGTTCCAAGACATTTAAATGTTTCCCCTTAAACCACTTGAGTGTTGCTTCAGCACTATGCTTAGGGTCATTGTCCTGCTGGAAGGTGAACCTCCGTCATAGTCTCAAATCTCTGGAAGACTGAAACAGGTTTCCTTCAAGAATTTCCCTGTATTTTGCGCCATCCATCATTCCTTCAATTCTGACCAGTTTCCCAGTCCCTGCCGATGAAAAACACCCCCACACTATGATGCTGCCACCACCATGCTTCACTGTGGGGATTGTGTTCTCGGGGTGATGAGAGGTGTTGGGTTTGCGCAAGACATAGCGTTTTCCTTGACTGCCAAAAGGCTCAATTTTAGTCTCATCTGACCAGAGTAACTTCTTCCATATGTTTGGGGAGTCTCCCACATGCCTTTTGGCAATCACCAAACGTGTTTGCTTAATTTTCTTTAAGCAATGGCTTTTTTCTGGCCACTCTTTTTCTGGCCGTAAAGCCCAGCTCTGTGGAGTATACGGCTTAAAGTGGTCCTATGGACAGATACTCCAATCTCCGCTTTGGAGCTTTGAAGCTCCTTAATGGTTATCTTTGGTCTCTTTGTTGCCTCTCTGATGAATGCCCTCCTTGCCTGGTCTGAGTTTTGGTGGCCGGCCCTCTCGTCAGGTTTGCTGTGGTGCCATATTCTTTCAATTTTTTAATAAATGGATTTAATGGTGCTCCGTGGGATGTTCAAAGTTTCTGATATTTTTTTATAATCCAACCCTGATCTGTACTTCTCCACAACTTTGTCCCTGACCTGTTTGGAGAGCTCCTTGGTCTTCATGGTACCGCTTGCTTGATGGTGCCCCTTGCGTAGTAGTGTTGCAGACACTGGGGCCTTTCAGAACAGGTGTATATATACACTGAGATCATGTGACACTTAGATTCCACACAGGTGGACTTTATTGAACTAATTATGTGACTTCTGAAGGTAATTGGTTGCACCAGATCTTATTTAGGGGCTTCATAGCAAAGGGGGTGAATACATATGCACGCACCACTTTTCCGTTATTTATTTTTTAGAATTTTTTGAATCAAGTAATTTTTTTCATTTCACACAATTTTTATTATTTTGTGTATGTCCATTACATGAAATCCAAATAAAAATCAATTTAAATTACAGGTTGTAATGCAACAAAATTGGAAAAACACCAAGGAGGATGAATACTTTTGCAAGGCACTGTATTTATCTTTGTGTGCAAAAAAGATTGTATGATAAGATTAGAACCAATAGACATTCTGTCATGTGTCCCTATGGGGGGAAATATTTTGGGTGCCATGTAGAACCCTTTGATTTGACCATGTAGGGGATCCCCTTTGAGTTCAATTTAGAACCCTCTTATGAAGAACCCTCCAGTTCCAGGTGGAACCAAAGACAGGTTCTATAGTTATTCTTACAGGATACTTCAGATGTGCTTATGGCACACACTGCACCTTTTACATGTTTTTACGGTAACTTACTTGTCTGACAGTAACCCATTGAAATGAATGGAAGTATGGAGGTAGTTTGCGCCAACAAAAAGAAGGGGTTCAATATGTGTCCAAAAAAACAAAATATTTCCTGAGCTTACTTATATCTCCTAGATATAGGACAGATACTTCAAAACCTTGAAAATAGTCTGTATAGCCATTTGATTAGATGTTCAGGAGTCTTATGGCTTGTGGGTAGAAGCTGTTTAGAAGCCTCTTCGACCTTAAATTGGTGCTCCGGTACCGCTTGCCGTGTGGTAGCAGAGAGAACAGTCTATGACTAGGGTGGCTGGAGTGTTTGACAATTTTTAGGGTCTTCCTCTGACACCGCCTGGTATAGAGTTCCTGGATGGCAGGAAGCTTGGCCCCAGTGATGTACTGGGCCGTACGCATTACCCTCTGTAGTGCCTTGCTGTCGGAGGCTGAGCAGCTGCCATACCAGGCAGTGATGCAACCAGTCAGGATGCTCTAGATGGTGCAGCTGTAGAACCTTTTGAGGATCTGAGGACCCATGCCAAATCTTTTCAGTCTCCTGAGGGGGAATAGGCTTTGTCGTGCTCTCTTCAAGACTGTCTTGGTGTGTTTGGACCATTGGTGATGTGGACACCAAGGAAATTGAAGATCTCACCTTGTTCCACTACAGCCCCGTCGATGAGAATGGGAGCGTGCTCAGTCCTATTTTTTTTCCTGTAGTCCACAATCATCTCCTTTGTCTTGATCACGTTGAAGGAGAGGTTGTTATCCTGGCACGACACAGCCAGGTCTCTGGCCTCCTCCCTATAGGCTGTCTCATCGTTGTCTGTGATCAGGCCTACCACTGTTGTGTCGTTAGCAAACGTAATGATGGTGTTGGAGTCGTGCCTGGCCATGCAGTCATGGGTGAACAGGGAGTACAGAAGGGGACTGAGCACGCACCCCTGAGAGGCCCCCGTGTTGAGGATCAGCGTGGCAGATGTGTTGTTACCTACCCTTACCACCTGGGGGGCGGCCCGTCAGGAAGTCCAGGATTCAGTTGCAGAGGGAGGTGTTTAGTCCCAGGGTCCTTAGCTTAGTGATGAGCTTTGAGGGCACTATGGTGTTGAACGCTGAGCTGTAGTCAATTAATATCGTTCTCACGTAGGTGTTCTTCTTTTCCAGGTGGGAAAGGGCAGTGTGGAGTGCAATAGAGATTGCATCATCTGTGGATCTGTTGGCGGTATGCAAATTGGAGTGGGTCTAAGTTTTCTGGGATAATGGTGTTGATGTGAGCCATGACCAGCCTTTCAAAGCACTTCATGACTACATACTTGAGTGCTACGGGTCGGTAGTCATTTAGGCAGGTTATCTTAGTGTTCTTGGGCACAGGGACTACGGTGGTCTGCTTGAAACATGTTGTTATTACAGACTCAGTCAGGGACATGTTGAAAATGTCAGAGAAGACACTTGCCAGTTGGTCAGCGCATGCTCGGAGTACACATCCTGGTAAACTATCTGGCCCTGCAGCCTTGTGAATGTTGACCTGCTTAAAATTCTTACTCACATCGGCTACAGAGAGCATGATCACATAGTCATCCGGAACAGCTGATGCTCTCATGCATGCTTCAGTTTTGCTTGCCTCGAAGTGAGCATAGAAGTGATTTAGCTCGTCTGGTAGGCTTGTGTCACTGGGCAGCTCACGGCTGTGCTTCCATTTGTAGTCTGTAATCGTTTTCAAGCCCTGCCACATCCGATGAGCGTCGGAGCCGGTGTAGTACAATTAAATCTTAGTCCTGTATTGACTCTTTGCCTGTTTGATGGTTCGTCGGAGGGCATAGCGTGATTTCTTATACAGTGAGGGAAAAAAGTATTTGATCCCCTGCTGATGTTGTACGTTTGCCCACTGACAAAAGAAATGATCAGTCTATAATTTTAATGGTAGGTTTATTTGAACAGTGAGAGACAGAATAACAACAAAAAAGTCCAGAAAAACGCATGTCAGAAATGTTATAAATTGATTTGCATTTTAATGAGGGAAATTAGTATTTGACCCCTCTGCAAAACATGACTTAGTACTTGGTGGCAAAACCCTTGTTGGCAATCAGAGGTCAGACGTTTCTTGTAGTTGGCCACGAGGTTTGCACACATCTCAGGAGGGATTTTGTCCCACTCCTCTTTGCAGATCTTCTCCAAGTCATTAAGGTTTCGAGGCTGACGTTTGGCAACTCGAACATTCAGCTCCCTCCACATATTTGCTATGGGATTAAGGTCTGGAGACTGGCTAGGCCACTCCAGGACCTTAATGTGCTTCTTCTTGAGCCACTCCTTTGTTGCCTTGGCCGTGTGTTTTGGGTCATTGTCATGCTGGAATACCCATCCACGACACATTTTCAATGCCCTGGCTGAGGGAAGGAGGTTCTCACCCAAGATTTGACGGTACATGTCCCCGTCCATCGTCCCTTTGATGTGGTGAAGTTGTCCTGTCCCCTTAGCAGAAAAACACCCCCGAATCATAATGTTTCCACCTCCATGTTTGACGGTGGGGATGGTGTTTTTGGGGTCATAGGCAATATTCCTCCTCTTCCAAATACGGCGAGTTGAGTTAATGCCAAAGAGCTCCATTTTGGTCTCATCTGAACACAACACTTTCACCCAGTTCTCCTCTGAATCATTCAGATGTTCATTGGCAAACTTCAGACGGGCATGTATATGTGCTTTCTTGAGCAGGGGGACCTTGCGGGCACTGCAGGATTTCAGTCCTTCACGACGTAGTGTGTTACCAATTGTTTTCTTGGTGACTATGGTCCCAGCTGCCTTGAGATCATTGACAAGATCCTCCCGTGTAGTTCTGGGCTGATTCCTCACTGTTCTCATTATCATTGCAACTCCACGAGGTGAGATCTTGCATGGAGCCCCAGGCCGAGGGAGATTGACATTTCTTTTGTGTTTCTTCCATTTGCGAATAATCGCACCAACTGTTGTCACCTTCTCACCAAGCTGCTTGGCGATGGTCTTGTAGCCCATTCCAGCCTTGTGTAGGTCTACAATCTTGTCCCTGACATCCTTGGAGAGCTCTTTGGTCTTGGCCATGGTGGAGAGTTTGGAATCTGATTGATTGTTTGCTTCTGTGGACAGGTGTCTTTTATACAGGTAACAAGCTGAGATTAGGAGCACTCCCTTTAAGAGGGTGCTCCTAAACTCAGCTCGTTACCTGTATAAAAGACACCTGGGAGCCAGAAATCTTTCTAATTTAGAGGGGGTCAAATACTTATTTCCCTCATTAAAATGCAAATCAATTTATAACATTTTTGACATGCGTTTTTCTGGATTTTTTGGTTGTTATTCTGTCTGTCACTGTTCAAATAAACCTACCATTAAAATTATAGACTGATCATTTCTTTGTCAGTGGGCGTCAGTGGGCAAACGTACAAAATCAGCAGGGGATCAAATAATTTTTCCCTCACTGTAAGTGTCCGGGTTAGAGTCCCGCTACTTGAATGCGGCAGCTCTACCCTTTAGCTCAGTGCAGATGTTGCCTATAATCCATGGCTTCTGGTAGGGGTGTGTACGTACGGTCACTGTGGGGACGACGTCATCGATGCACTTATTAATGAAGCCATAACTGTCGGATCAAGAGGCATTCAGGGGAGTTTGATGGACATAAATTAGGTTACTTACATTGTGACTGCCAACGCCCCTGGGATAATGTACATTTGCTTCAGCATTACGACAACTCAGCGACACAATGGTAGAGATTATCTGAGCTGGGCTTGGGTCATTGATAAGTCATTGTCTCAATGCAGCCTTGAAATGCGTGGACAGAGGCCAGGAGCCAAGATGATTTGGATGGACTCCGTCATTCCTGTAGAGCATCTTCTGTTTCCAGAAAGTGTCAAAGTTAACTATAAAAGTTATTCGAACAGAGCTACAGTGATCTTTTAGCCAGGTGTGTAATGCCAGTAGTCTACTGAATCTTTCACAGCCACAGCCCAATGATGATGCCGGCCGTGTTTTGGTGTATTTCAGAGCTAGAATCAGGATCAGCAGTTCTGAGCTAGCACTCCTAATGTCGTTTGACCCCACATGGACTACAACAGCGTCAGCTCCCGACAGCTGTCATAGAACGGTTTGAAGCAGCCTTGCACAGGGTTTTTGCCCCGGGAACCTAGATGTTTTTTACCATAGAGCTGCCGATGACGACAGCTTGTGCAAACGCTGAGGAGGTCCGGCCGTTCTTTCACCTAGAAAAACCCCTCAAGGACCAAAGTGCGGTGAGGCCTGATGGACCCGAGCCAGCTGTAGTATCCATCATGGATGATGAATAGGCTGGAGTCTTAGACAGCCTCACGGTCCACTGATGGGGGGGGGACTCTGAGGATCTGAACCCGAGGTAGAAGGCACGGTCCACTGAGTGGCGCAGTGGTCTAAGGCACTGCATCGCAGTGCTAACTGTGCCACTAGAGATCCTGGTTCGAATCCAGGCTCTGTTGCAGCCGGCCGCGACCGGGAGACTCATGGGCGGCGCACAATTGGCCCAGCGTCGTCCAGGGTAGGGGAGGGAATGGCCGGCAGGGATGTAGCTCAGTTGATAGAGCATGGCGTTTGCAACGCCAGGGTTGTGGGTTCGATTCCCACGGGGGGCCAGTATAAAAAAATATGTATTCACTAACTGTAAGTCGCTCTGGATAAGAGCGTCTGCTAAATGACTAAAATGTAATGTAAATGTAGAAGCCACCGGAGAGGGAGTCAGAACGGAGAACGGAGGACGAAGGCGCAAGTACATCCGGATCCAACCTCGATTCATATATCTCCATGGCTGGTTGGTAGGATCGAGAACAGGAACATCCAAGTCATCAAGGAGCATCCTACTAACTGCATTCTACAGGGAAGGGGGAGACGCCTTCGGGGAGGGATCCCAACAGAGTACCAGCCAGTTGGCTGTGGAGAGCCGACACGGCGGCGACACTTCCACCAGGCCAGAGCTTCATCCGGCTTCTGGGGTAGAAGAGAAAGAAAAAGTAGGCGGGTGTGGATTTCCCAGTAATTTGTGTAAGTTCGCCACTTGTTTGCTAAGACTAGCCACTTCGCCCCTGTAGTCCTCTGCAAGCAAACAGTTGCTACATTGAAAGTTCGGGCAGTCCACATTGTCCCGGAATAAAGCAAAATAAACACAGTTCCTGCAGCATTGAAACCGCTTGTTAACGTCCTCCATTTGAGGCTACAGGCTAGCTAGGCTAGCTAAGCTAGCTGGGCTTCAGTGTCTCTTCTTGACAGGGAATTCTCAACTTGTCTGAGAGAGAATTACAAGGCTATCAAAAACGTCAGGCCAAGGTAAGCCTACACCGAACACACAATTAATTATATTTTTTGTAAAATTCACAATGAGAAAAATGAATGGCGGTGTAGAGTATTGTAACTCAGGCTAGTAAAACACGTAACGTCGTCCCCAGGCAGGACAGCAATGCCATTTGGCGTAAGCATTATGCAGAACAAAAATAAATGCCTTCATTGAGGGGAGTGAAGGCTATGATTGTTTTTTTATCAAATGACAGTTTTGGAAATATATATTTCTAAATAGGATGGGGTCAGAAGCATGCTCTTTGAAAATGGGGATGGATAGCCTACTTGAACAAACAAAATGAAGTATGCAGGTATGTGAATTGGGAATCATGAAAAAGCATGTGGGCAAAAAACATTTTTAGTAGACCATTTAAAACCACTTTATTCATATAGGCTACTTGGCTAATGCATTGCCAGGATAAAAAGACGCACCAATGCAAAGCTGCTAAACCAGCCTTGATGAAGGGGAGGGTAGGCTATGCTTGGTTTTTAATCAAATTAAACGAAATGGGGGGAAAGCAATCGTTTTTTATGTTTCTAAATACGAAATTCACCAGCACAAAAAGGCACATCTCTCGTTCCATGGGCGCTGTGCGTCATGGCTGGATAGGCTGCATTTCCACTCGCAAAATCCTGTTACTTTTTGCGGTAATGAGTAATATAACGGTTACTGTTCCAATTTGAGTAATAATATTGCAGTTACTGATCAAAGACATAGGTTGATACTTTTGTTATCATTCTCTTGCTATTACACTTATTGATCTAAATAAATAGTTGTGATTATTATTCCCTCTCTGTTGGCGCAATATAAAAAAGATCACCCCAACCCAGATTCTAATTGTTTTTATCCTCTCACCAAGTTCCTGTTTACACACGCACACACTACTACTAACTGATTTTGTGAGAGAGATGAAAAATGGCTAAAGCTTCCAAAACATTGACTTTCTCAGCGTGGAAGTACTCACATTACTTTGATTTGGACAAAATGACAATAATATATCTGTAAAATGTTAACTGTGCCATGCGAGAAACACCTCTCCACTGCTAGAAACACTACTTCCAATCTTTTGAAGCACCTGTAAAGGCAACAAGCCAACACAAAACTTGTCCCAAAAGACCCCCGAGACCTGACCACTGCTGCTGAAGATCAGTGGTGGAAAATGTACCCAATTGTCATACTTGAGTAAAAGTAAAGAGACCTTAATAGAAAATGACTCAAGTAAAAGTGAAAGTCACCCAATAAAATCCTACTTGAGTGTTTGGTTTTAAATATACTTAAGTATCAAAAGTAAAAGTATAAATCATTTCAAATTCCTTATATTAAGCAAACCAGACAGCACCATTTTCTTGTTTTTTAAATTTACGGATAGCCAGGGGCATGCTACAACACTCAGACATCATTTACAAATGAAGCATGTGTTTAGTGAGTCCGCCAGATCAGCAGTAGGGATGACCAGGAATGTTCTCTTGATAAGTGTGTGAATTAGACAATTTTCCTGTCCTGCTAAGCATTCAAAATGTAATGAGTACTTTTGGGTGTCAGGGAAAATGTATGGAGAAAAAATAACATAAATGTTCATTAGGAATGTAGTGAAGTAAATGTTGTCAAAAATATAAATAGTAAAGTAATGTACAGTTACCCCAAAAAACTACTTAAGTATTACTTTCAAGTATTTTTACTGAAGTACTTTACACCACTGCTAACTCATCTAAACCACCAAGGATTTTTATAATTCAGGAGGACAGGATGTAACCCAGGGAGAGCTGAACAAGCTTGTAGATGGGAATGTAGTAGAGGAAATGCTGCCTATTTACCCCGGTAGAATCCCCCTCTTTCTGACAGATATTTAGCAAAATACCAATGACAGTTTACATTAAGTGAGGATGCGCAACGTTTTGGGGTGTAACGCCAAAGTAATAAAATGAGTAGTGTAACAAATTACTTTTCCCAGGGAGTAATAAGTAAAGTAATTCATTATTTTTGAAGGAAGTAACGAGTAATAGTTAATACAGTGCCTTTGGAATGTATTCAGACACATTGACTTTCTCCACATTTTGTTACGTTACAGCCTTATTCTAAAATGGATTAAATAAATAAAAATCCTCAGCAATCTATGCACAATACCCCATAATGACAAAGTGAATACAGGTTTTTCAAAATTAAAGAAACAGAAATACCTATTTACATAAGAATTCAGACCCTTTGCTATGACACTCAAAATTGAGCTCAGGTGCATCCTGTTTCCATTGATCATCCTTGAGATGTTTCTACAACTTGATTGGTGTCCACCTGTGGTGAACTCAATTGATTGGACATGATTTGGAAAGGCACACACCTGTCTACAGTTGAATTCAGAAGTTTACATACACATATGTTGGAGTCATTAAAACTCATTTTTCAACCAATCCACACATTTCTTGTTAACAAACTATAGTTTTGGCAAGTCGGTTAGGACATCTACTTTGTGCATGACAAGTAATTTTTCCAAGAGAGATTATTTCACAACTGTATCACAATTCCAGTGGGTCAGAAGTTTACATACACTAAGTTGACTGTGCCTTTAAACAACTTGAAAAATGCCAGAAAATATTGTCATGGTTTTAGATGCTTGTGATAGGCTAATTGACATCATTTGAATCAATTGGAGGTGTACCTGTGGATGTATTTCAAGGCCAACCTTCAAACTCAGTGCCTCTTTAAAAAAATTGTAGACCTCCACATGTCTGGTTAATCCTTGGGAGCAATTTCCCAAGGAGTACCACGTTCATCTGTACAAACAATAGTATACAAGTATAAACACCATGGGACCACGCAGCCATCATACCGCTCAGGAAGGAGACACGTTCTGTCTCCTAGAGATGAACGTACTTTGGTGCGGAAAGTGCAAATCAATCCCAGAACAACAGCAAAGGACCTTGTGAAGATGCTGGAGGAAATAGGTACAAAAGTATCTATATCCACAGTCAAACAATTCCTATATCGATATAACCTGAAAGGCCGCTCAGCAAGGAAGAAGCCACTGCTACAAAACCGCCATAAAAAAACCCAGATTACGGTTTGCAACTGCAAATGGGGACAAAGATCTTACTTTTTGTAGAAATGTCCTCTGGTCTGATGAAACAAAAATAGAACTGTTTGGCCATAATGACCATTATGTTTGGAGGAAAAAGGGGGCCCGCTTGCAAGCCGAAGAACACCATCCCAACCGTGAAGCACGAGGGTGGCAGCATCATGCTGTGAGGGTGCTTTGCTGCAGGAGGGACTGGTGCACTTCACAAAATAGATGGCATCATGAGGAAGGAAAATTGTGGATATATTGAAGCAACATCTCAAGACATCAGTCAGGAAGTTAAAGCTTGGTTGCAAATGGTTCTTCCAAATGTACAATGACCCCAAGCATACTTCCAAAGTTGTGGCAAAATGGCTTAAGGACAACAAAGTCAAGGTATTGAAGTAGCCATCACAAAGCCCTGACCTCAATCCTATAGAACATTTGTGGGCAGAACTGAAAAAGCGTGTGCGAGCAAGGCGGCCTACAAACCTGACTCAGTTACACCAGCTCTGTCAGGAGGAATGGGCCAAAATTCACCCAACTTAATGTGGGAAGCATGTGGAAGGCTACCTGAAATGTTTGACCCAAGTTAAACAATTTAAAGGCAATGCTACCAAATACTAATTGACTGTACATCATCTTCTGACCCACTGGGAATGTGATGGAAGAAATAAACGCTGAAATAAATCATTCTCTCTACTATTATTTCACATTCTAAAAATGAAATGGTGATCCTAACTGACCTAAGACAGGGAATTTTTACCAGGATTAAATTTAAGGAATTGTGAAAAACTGAGTTTAAATGTGTTTGGCTAAGGTGTATGTAAACTTCCGACTTCAACTGTATATAAGGTCCCACAGTTGACAGTGCATGTCAGAGCAAAAACCAAGCCATGAGGTCGAAGGAATTGTCCGTAGAGCTCCGAGACAGGATTGTGTCGAAGTCACAGATCTGGGGAAGTGTACCAAAACATTTCTGCAGCATTGATGGTCCCCAAGAACACAGTGGCCTCCATCATTCTTAAATGGAAGAGGTTTTGAACCACCACCGGCCAAACTGAGAAATCGGGGGAGAAGGGCCTTGGTAAGGGAGGTGACCAAGAACCCGATGGTCAATCTGACAGAGCTCTAGAGTGCCTCTGTGGAGATGGGAGAACCTTCCAGAAGGACAACCATCTCTGCAGCACTCCACCAATCAGGCCTTTATGGTAGAGTGGCCAGACTGAAGCCACTCCTCAGTTTGCCAAAAGTCACCTAAAAACTCTCAGACTACGAGAAACAAGACTCTATGGTCTGATGAAACCAAGATTTAACTCTTTGGCCTGAATGCCAAGCGTCACTTCTGGAGGAAACCTGGCACCATCCAAATGGTGAAGCATGGTGGTGGCAGCATCATGCTGTGGGGATGTTTCTCAGAAGCAGGGACTGGGAGACTAGTCAGGATCGAGGCAAAAATGAACGGAGCAAAGTACAGAGAGATCCTTGATGAAAACCTTTCTCCAGAGCGCTCAGGACCTCAGACAGGGGCAAAGGGTCACCTTCCAAAAGGACAACAACCCTAACCACACAGCCAAGACAACGCAGGAGTGGCTTCGGGACAAGTCTCTGAATGTCCTTGAGTGGCCCAGCCAGAGCCCGGACTTGAACTCGATCTAACATCTTTGGAGAGACCTGAAAATAGCTGTGCAGCAACGCTCCCCATCCAACCTGACAGAGATTGAGAGGATCTGCATAGAAGAATTGAAGAAACTCCCCAAATACAGGTGTGCCAAGCTTGTAGCATCATATCCAAGAGACTCAAGACTGTAATCGCTGCCAAAGGTGCTTCAACAAAGTACTGAGTAAAGGGTCTGAATACTTATGTAAATGCTATATTTCCGGGGTTTTTTAAATAAACAATTTAATCAATTTTAGAACAAGGCTTTAACCTACCAAAATGTGGGAAAAGTCAAGGGGTCTGAATACTTTCCGACGGCACTGTATATTACTTTTTTTGAGGAACAACCCCAACACTGCTCCCACCTCACCGCAAGCTAGCGGATGTTAACAGGTAAATTTCTGAACCTGGTGTAAGGGCTGGAAAATGCCAGTGTGCCAGTTTTTACATTACGAAATTGCTAACTAACGTGCATTTGACATTTAGCGCCAGCTGAAAATAGAGGCATGGGTTTGAAACCCGAGTCGTATTTGTGCCATCAGACTGTGGTAGCCTGCTGAGCTAAAGCCTAGGCATTAGCTCAGCAATCTAACACAAATTATCAGGTGTCAGGCAAGGTTACTTATCTTGCAAGGGGGATGACCTCTGTTACACACATCCAGTGGTGTTGGATCTGTGATTACTGGAAGGAAGGATGCTTGCCTTTGTAGTAATGATATAACGGTAGAAGTATGATGATGAACAATAGGGGTCAGGGGTCATGGCCAAATACGGTCAGAGATGAATAGTCTCTTTACCCTGGCTCTATAGTAGAGTACAGATCAATACACCTGATGGTTATCTCTATGGCTTTCACTGCTGCTGAATAGAAGGACCAGTTCAGACAATACAGACCCTTTATCAGTGTCTGGGCAGACACACAAACACACACACACCCTGATTACAGTCTGGGTGCTGATCGGTCTGTCATGTTATTTACCAACTGTCTGTAATGTTAAGCTGAGGTCAAACGAAAAGGATCAGTGGGTTTCACTCCCCTTCTCCCCCTGATATACACCTCCTGACACAGCCCTGACAATCTCCACTAACCTTGGTCCTATAGCCTGGGCCTAGCTATCCATACTGAATGAGAATAGCACCTCCATGTCATCCAGAGCTATAGAGGAGGAAGGGAGAGGACTGGGGACAGTCCAGGGTCATTAGTTAGTGTTAGTGTTGAGAGTGTTGAGTTATCCCTGTCTACAGCTGAACATCTCTCAACACGTTTGTCCTCAGAGAACAGCCTTTCATCAGGCCAACTGGCTCTCAGAGAGATATGTCACTTAGGAGAGGAACACTGGGAGGAACATGATTCAATACAAGCCTAAAAGGCACATTTACCTTTGGTAATTATTTTTTTTTATGGGTAGAGTGAACACGCTGCGAAAGTTATAACGACAGAGTCTGTAGCTCCCCAGGACTGAGATGACATGTCCTTTCCTCCCCTCTCCTCATGTTGACAAAGACATCCTTCAGTGCTGTGATATAAATATATATAAGCCAGTGTTAACTCCACATCTGTCCCCCTGAGCCCACTCTGAACTACCTGTAGCGCTATGACCAGAGCCCTCCCATTCAGCCCCAGGGAGGTTGATAAACACACAGTGCTCAGACTAATTGGTCCTTCGGCAGGAAACAGCAGCTCATTGTAATTTATAGCTCTGCTCGACACGCTGCAGACATCTGACACAGCATGCCTCTTCTCCTCTCCCTGCCTGCAAAGACCAAACCAGGTGTTCACTCCAGATTAGAGTCATCCTCTCTATTCTCTCTCTCTCAGCATCTATTATCTCTCTCTTTCTCTCTGCTTCTCTATTCCCTATCTCGTCCTCTCATTCTATTTCTCACTAAAGCAGTGATGTGCGGTGAGGTCTGTGGCTGGGTAGGCCCTGGCTATGATAAAAATATAAACTCAGCAAAAAAATAAACGTCCCTTTATCAGGACCCTGTCTTTCAAAGATAATTCGTAAAATTCCAAATAACTTCACAGATCCTCATTGTAAAGGGTTTAAACACTGTTTCCCATGTTTGTTCAATGAACCATAAACAAGTAATGAATGTGCACCTGTGGAACAGTCGTTAAGACACTAAAAGCTTACAGACGGTAGGCAATTAAGGTCACAATTATGAAAACTTAGGACACTAAAGAGGCCTTTCTACAGAATCTGAAAAACACCAAAAGAAAGATGCCCAGGGTCTCTGCTCATCTGCATGAACGCGCCTTAGGCATGCTGCAAGGAGGCATGAGGACTGCAGATATTGACAATAAATTGCAATGTCCATACTGTGAGACGCCTAAGACAGCGTAACAGGGAGACAGGACGGACAGCTGATCATCCTTGCAGTGGCAGACCATGTGTAACAGCACCTGCACAGGATCGGTACATCCGAATATCACACTTGCGGGACAGGTACAGGATGGCAACAACAACTGCCCGAGTTACACCAGAAACGCACAATCCCTCCATCAGTGCTCAGACTGTCCGCAATAGGCTGAGAGAGGCTGGAGTGAGGGCTTGTAGGCCTGTTGTAAGGCAGGTCCTGACCAGACATCACCGGCAACATCGTTGCCTATGGGCACAAACCCACCGTCGGTGGACCAGACAGGACTGGCAAAAAGTGCTCTTCACTGACGAGTCGCGGTTTTGTCTCACCAGGGGTGATGGTTGGATTCGCGTTTATCGTCAAAGGAATGAGCGTTACACCGAGGCCTGTACTCTGGAGAGGGATCGATTTGGAGGTGGAGGGTCCGTCATGGTCTGTGGCGGTGTGTCACAGCATCATCGGACTGAGCTTGTTGTCATTGCAGGCAATTTCAACGCTGTGCATTACAGGGAAGACATCCTCCTCCCTCATGTGGAACCCTTCCTGCAAGCTCATCCTGACATGACCCTCCAGCATGACAATGCTACCAGCTATACAAATCAAATCAAATGTTATTTGCCACATGCGCCGAATACAACAGGTGTAGATGGGGGGCCAGAATGAAAAATGTATGCACTCACTAATTGTAAGTTCCTCTGGATAAGAGCGTCTGCTAAATGACAAAACAAACGGAAAAATATGCTTATTTACAAGCCCTTAACCAACAATGCAATTTTTAAAGATTTTTTGTTGTTGGTTTTTATGTGTTAAGTAAAAAAAATTAAAGCAAACAACTAAATAACAGTAGGGAGGCTATATACAGGGGGGTACCGGTGCAGAGTCAATGTGCGGGGGCACCGGCTAGTAGAGGTTATTGAGGTAACATGTACATGTGGGTAGAGTGAAAGTGACTATGCATATATAATAGACAGAGTAGCAGCAGTGTAAAAGAGGGGGGGGGGGGTGGGGGGGGGGGGGGGGGCAGTGCAAATAGTCCAGGTAGCAATGATTAGCTGTTCAGGAGACTTATGGCTTGGGGGTAGAAGCTGTTGAGAAGCCTTTTGGACCTAGACTTGGTGCTCCGGTACCGCTTGCCGTGCGGTAGCAGAGAGAACAGTCTATGACTAGGGTGGCTGGAGTCTTTGACAATTTTGAGGGCCTTCCTCTGACACCGCCTGGTATAGAGGTCCTGGATGCAGGAAGCTTGGCCCCAGTGATGTACTGGGCCGTACGCACTACCCTCTGTAGTGCCTTGCGGTCAGAGGACGAGCAGTTGCCATACCAGGCGGTGATGCAACCAGTCAGGATGCTCTCGATGGTGCAGCTGTAGAACCTTTTGAGGATCTGAGGACCCATGCCAAATCTTTTCAGTCTCCTGAGGGGGAATAGGCTTTGTCGTGCCCTCTTCATGACTGTCTTGGTGTGTTTGGACCATTATAGATTGTTGGTGATGTGGACACCAAGGAACTTGAAGCTCTGAATTTGTTCCACTACAGCTCCGTTGATGAGAATGGGAGCGTGCTCACTCTTCTTTTTTTTCCTGTAGTCCACAATCATCTCCTTTGTCTTGATCACGTTGAGGGAGAGGTTGTTATCCTCGCACGACACGGCCAGGTCTCTGACCTCCTCCCTATAGGCTGTCTCATCGTTGTTGGTGATCAGGCCTACCACTGTAGTGTCATCTGCAAACTTAATGATGGTGTTGGAGTCGTGCCTGGCCATGCAGTCATGGGTGAACAGGGAGTACAGGAGGGGACTGAGCATGCACCCCTGAGGGGCCCCCATGTTGAGGATCAGCGTGGCAGATGTGTTGTTACCTACCCTTACCACCTGGGGGCGGCCCGTCAGGAAGTCCAGGATCCAGTTGCAGAGGGAGGTGTTTAGTCCTCGGATCCTTAGCTTAGTGATGAGCTTTGAGGGCACTATGGTGTTGAACGCTGAGCTGTAGTCAATGAACAGCATTCTCACGTAGGTGTTCCTCTTGTCCAGGTGGGAAAGGGCAGTGTGGAGTGCAATAGAGATTGCATCATCTGTGGATCTGTTGGGGCGGTATGCAAATTGGAGTGGGTCTAGGTTTTCTGGGATAATGGTGTTGATGTGAGCCATGACCAGCCATTCAAAGCCCTTCATGGCTACAGACGTGAGTGCTACGGGTTGGTATTCATTTAGGCAGGTTATCTTAGTGTCCTTGGGCACAGGGACTATGGTGGTCTGCTTGAAACATGTTGGTATTACAGACTAGGTCAGGGACATGTTGAAAATGTCAGTGAAGACACTTGCCAGTTGGTCAGCACATGCTCGGAGTACACATCCTGGTAATCCGTTTGGCCCTAGGGCCTTGTGAATGTTGACCTGCTTAAAAGTCTTACTCACATCGGCTACGGAGAGCGTGATCACATAGTCATCCGGAACAGCTGGTGCTCTCATGCATGCTTCAGTGTTGCTTGCCTCGAAGCGAGCATAGAAGTGATTTAGCTCGTCTGGTAGGCTTCTGTCACTGGGCAGCTCGCGGCTGTGCTTCCTTTTGTAGTCTGTAATAGTATTCAAACACTGCCACATCCGACGAGTGTCAGAGCCGGTGTAGTACGATTCAATCTTAGTCTGGTATTTACTCTTTGCCTGTTTGATGGTTCGTCGGAGGTCATAGCGTGATTTCTTATAAGCGTCCGGGTTAGAGTCCCGCTCCTTGAAAGTGGCAGCTCTACCCTTTAGCTCAGTGCAGATGTTGCCTGGGCTTCTGGTTAGGGTATGTACGTACGGTCACTGTGGGGACGATGTCATCGAAGCACTTATTGATGAAGCCAGTGGGCAAAAGTAAAATCTGATTTAGAAATTTAAATTAAAGAAAAATAAATGACAATCTTAGAAAAAGTCCATAAAGAATCTTTACAAGGTGAAGAAGAAAGTAGCATACATGGCCCCATCCATCCTCCCCTCAATACTTTGCAGTCGTCCTGTCCCCTTTGCAGAAAAGCATCCCCAAAGAATGATGTTTCCACCTCCATGCTTCACAGTTGGGATGGTGTTCTTGGGGTTGTACTCATCCTTCTTCTTCCTCCAAACACAGCGAGTGGAGTTTAGACCAAAAAGCTATATTTTTGTCTCATCAGACCACTTGACTTTCTCCCATTCCTCCTCTGGATCATCCAGATGGTCATTGGCAAACTTCAGACGGGCCTGGACATGTGCTGGCTTGAGCAGGGGGACCTTGCATGCGCTGCAGGATTTTAATCCATGACGGCGTAGTGTGTTTCTAATGGTTTTCTTTGAGACTGTGGTCCCAGCTCTCTTCAGGTCATTGACCAGGTCCTGCCGTGTAGTTCTGGGCTGATCCCTCACCTTCCTCATGATCATTGATGCCCCACGAGGTGAGATCTTGCATGGAGCCCCAGACCGAGGGTGATTGACCGTCATCTTGAACTTCTTCCATTTTCTAATAATTGCGGCAACAGTTGTTGCCTTCTCACCAAGCTGCTTGCCTATTGTCCTGTAGCCCATTCCAGCCTTGTGCAGGTCTACAATGTTATCCCTGATGTCCTTACACAGCTCTCTGGTCTTGGCCATTGTGGAGAGGTTGGAGTCTGTTTGATTGAGTGTGTGGACAGGTGTCTTTTATACAGGTAACGAGTGGAGAACAGGAGGGCTTCTTAAAGAAAAACTAACAGGTCTGTGAGAGACGGAATTCTTACTGGTTGGTAGGTGATCAAATACTTATGTCATGCAATAAAATGCAAATTAATTACTTAAAAATCATACAATGTGATTTTCTGGATTTTTGTTTTAGATTCCGTCTCTCACAGTTGAAGTGTACCTATGATAAAAATTACAGACATCTACATGCTTTGTAAGTAGGAAAACCTGCAAAATCGGCAGTGTATCAAATACTTGTTCTCCCCACTGTATATTTATATTTTTTTACGAATGTAATACATTTTGGGTCCAGAAGATGTGCTCTTTTCATTCTCCAAATTCTGTCACAATTGGTGTAATTAAGCATGGTACCAGAGAATGATCCGATATCACTATATCATGCATATATCATCCAGTAAATCTTTGAGTGCATTTTCAAAGAAAAAAAAATGTGGTCAATTCTTGAATAGCTTTTCTTACTTTGAGAAAAAAAGGAAGTATTTTGTATTTGGGAATAGTAATATCCAGGTATCCTGTAAATTATTTGTAGAGATTACATTTTTCAGCCTCTTTGGAGGCTGTCTAAATGATCCTTTTTTATTTCTACGTCTGTCAAGCATATCAAATATATGATTTAGGTCACCTGCTAAAATAATAGTTACTGTCTCGATTTGATCTAATATAGCTTGAATTCTATCTAATAGCACCAGATTTTCCCCTGGTGGGATATACAATATAATCAATGTGTATTTTTCACCATGTAAGGTGCAATTCAACATTAGAAAATTGCCTTCTTGGTCCATGTGCTGGGATATAATGTAAAATGGTGTATTCTTATTTATTAGGATGCCTACACCTCTACTGTTACTACAGTAGATGGCAGCATAGGCCTTTCCAACCCAGCTCCTATTTAAATATTCATATTTAAAATATTATATATATTTTTTTATGTAACTCTTGCAAGAAAACCACATCTGCTGACAATCTCTTTACATGTTCGAGAACCATATGGTGTTGTTGTTGTTTTTTCATCATGGAGCCCGTGCATATTCTGTGATAAGTCGGATTTTGTTGGTCTTTACTTTTATAGAATCAAAGTTAACCGTATCTGTTCTGTTTATCGTTGAAGAACCAAATAAAACATTTTAGCAGACATGACATGAGGGCGGTGGGCATTCCATAGAATGGGAGAATCATAGTATAAATACATAGTTATTGTATACATTACATATATAGAGCGTGTGGGCTTGTGGGCTGAGCAGACGTTTAACAAAAAAACACCCCAAAAACACCCCCAAAAAACTTAAAGCAAAGTATGTCTTTGTACCTGAGGCGCTATGCGTTTTTAAGGGTTTTTAAGCTCCAACTCCTCTCCTAATGTACCAACAAAAAGTGGATTATGTCATTGCACATACGATGAAGAAAGAGTGCCACTTAAGAACTGTGGTCAGTTTGTATTACCTTATAAATTGGAATAAAGTATAATGGCTGGTGGGGGTCTACTTGGGGAGAGTGGGTCCACAGAGACTGAAATGGGATGAGTGGAGACCCCACACACACCTCAGAGAAGTGTCTGATGCCCCCCCAGTCACTCCGTCCCAATTCCCCGGATAAACCCCTCTCCATTCTCACCAATAACCACCATTGAATCTTAGTTACTGTAACGATCCCGGCAGTCTGAGTCGGGTCCTGTCTGTGGACTAGTTTTTCTGCTCGGGATCTCCAGTTTCCCGAGGGTTCTGGAACGCTCCGGGGAGCTCTCTTGATTTCCGCACCTGCATCCCATCTGCAATCTGCACACCTGGTCCTGATCATCACCCTTCTTAGGCTCTGGCCTAACATCCATTCCCTGCCGGATCGTTAGCCATGAACAGTAGGTTTACCAGAGTATCAGTCTTAGAGCCTCTAGCGGTAGTTTTGTTGTTTTTGCACCTTGTTGGGTTGTTGTTTACTTACCTCCGTTTTGTTCCATCTGCAGTCACTCGTCCGGAGCCTTCATCCAACCTCTGCCTGGTGGTCGGCGGCTGCCGAGCCATGACGGGATCAACCACTGCACCCCCAACAACTAATCAACGCCGCCCGCTCTGTTCCCTGGATTATTCAGCATCACTCTTGAATTTGTAAATAAACACTCACCTTCGTTTCAACTTACCTTGTCCTGGTCTGCTTCTGGGTTCTGGCTTTGTAACTCGTGACAGAACGATCCGGCCAGTAATGAACCCAGCGGACCTGGACTCTGTTCGCCATGCCATTACCCATCAGGAGAAGATGTTGGGCCATCATAGCACGGTACTACAGGAGATCGCGTTGTCAGTTCGGAACCTTTCTACCGGTCTGACGGAGGTCCAGAACCAACGCAAGAGTCCGGTGGAGGATCCACTACCGGTTTCACCCATCTCGCCTGCCGCTTCTGGAGCTGTGTCCTTCCGTGAGCCCAAGGTTCCGACGCCGGATAAATATGAGGGGGAGCTGGGAAGATGCCGTTCCTTCCTTATGCAGTGTGGATTAGTGTTCGATCTACAGCCCTACTCTTATGCCACAGACAAGGCTAGGATAGCCTTTGTGATTGAGTTGCTGCGTGGTCGAGCGCTGGAGTGGGCTTCAGCCGTTTGGGAACGACAGGATCCCTGCATGGCTTCATACCAGGGGTTCACGGCTGAGATGAGGAAGCTCTTCGACCATTCCGTCCGAGGGAGGGACGCAGCTAGGCGACTGTTTTCGCTTCGCCAAGGAACTCGCAGCGTGGCCGACTTCGTGATCGAGTTCAAGACGTTGGCTGTGGAGAGTGGGTGGAATGAGGAGTCTCTGCAAGCGGCCTTTTACCAGGGTCTGTCGGAGCAGCTCAAGGATGAGTTGATCTCCTATCCGGAGCCTAGTGACCTGGACAGCTTGGTAGCCTTGTCTATTCGGGTGGATAATCGAGTCCGAGAGCGAAGGAGGGAGAAGCAATGGGTTCCGTCCAACCGATCAGCTTCTCAGGTTCCAGTCGGGTCGGGTGGTGGACCAGAACACGTCGATCATTCTCCACCACGAAGGATTAGTGGAGAGGTCCTCTCCCCCGATTCTGAACCCATGCAAGTGGGGCGGCACGGGTTAACCAAGGAGGAGCGTCAACATAGACGTAAGACCAACTGCTGCCTCTACTGTGGTAGCTCGGGACATTACATCTCCACTTGTTCCCGGCGGTCGTCAAACTGCCCGGCTCGCTAAAGTTGGGAGGACTTTTAGCGAGCCAGTTTCAACCTCTCAGTACCTCTGTCAGACCCCGTTTCCCGGCTACCCTTGTGAACAGGAATCAGAGCTTAGCGATTAACGCTTTTATCGATTCAGGTGCCGATGGAAGCTTTCTTGATGCCGAGTTGGTGGAACAGCTGGGGCTTTCCAAGGAGCAATTGCCGGAAGCCATTGAAGCGACCACTCTGAACGGCAGTAGTCTGGCACGTATCACGATGAGGACTGAACCGGTTAAGATGCTGTTGTCGGGGAATCATTCGGAGATGATTTCATTCTTCATTCTGCCGTCTTCCCATGTTCCTCTGGTCCTTGGATACCCCTGGCTGAAGGAACACAATCCCACGTTCGATTGGGTGACGGGCAAGGTAACGAGTTGGAGCCTTGATTGTCATGCTAACTGTCTCAAGACTGCCTGTCCCCATTCGGTTCCCAGTCAGGTGATTGAGGCTAAACCCCCAGATTTGTCCCTGGTTCCCGAGACATATCACGATTTGGGGGAAGTGTTCAGTAAGCAGAAGGCTCTGTCACTCCCTCCCCCACCGACCATATGATTGTGCCATCAACCTGTTCCCTGGAGCTGTCTACCCCAAGGGAAGGTTATACAGTATCTCCCGCCCTGAACATGAGGCTTTGGAGACCTACATCAAGGAGTCCCTAGCTGCTGGTCTCGTTCGTCCCTCGTCATCACCCCCTGGGGGCAGGATTCTTCTTTGTGGGTAAGAAGGATGGCTCTCTTCGACCGTGTATTGATTATCGGGGGTTGAATGACATCACGGTCAAGAACAAGTATCCCTGCCCTTGATGAGTTCTGCCTTCGACTCCTTACAGGGTGCTACGGTGTTCACCAAGCTAGACCTACGCAATGCGTATCACATGGTCCGGATCAGAGAGGGAGACGAGTGGTTGACGGGTTTCAATACACCGATGGGTCACTTCGAGTATCAGGTGATGCCGTTTGGACTGACCAATGCTCCAGCGGTATTCCAGAGTATGGTGAACGACGTCCTGAGAGATATGATCGGTCTCTTTGTGTTTGTTTACCTGGATGACATTCTGATCTTCTCGAAGGAACCTTCCGACCACGTCCAGCATGTCCGGCAGGTTCTGCAGCGATTGTTGGAGAATCGTCTGTTCGTGAAGGCCGAGAAGTGCGAGTTTCACGCCCACACGACATCCTTTCTCGGGTACATCATCTCCAGGGGAGAGATTAGGATGGACCAGGAGAAGGTTAGAGCGGTTCTGGAATGGGCCCAGCCCGGTACGAGATTGCAGCTCCAGAGATTTTTGGGGTTTGCGAATTTCTACCGCAGATTCATCCGGGATTACAGCCGTGTGGCCGCTCCGTTAACTGCCTTGACTTCCAGTATCAGGAGCTTCAAGTGGAATCCGGAGGCGGATCGAGCGTTTCTGGATTTGAAGAGGCGATTCACCAACGCACCGATTCTCTCTCAACCGGACACGGCCCGTCAGTTCGTCGTTGAAGTGGACGCGTCTGATGTGGGAGTTGGCGCCATCCTGTCGCAGCGATGCTCCACGGACAGTAAACTCCATCCCTGCGCCTACTACTCTCGTCGCCTTTCGCCTGCGGAGAGGAATTACGATGTGGGTAACCGGGAGCTTCTCGCGGTGAAACTTGCCTTGGAGGAGTGGCGCCACTGGTTGGAGGGGGCGGAGCAACCGTTTATTGTCTGGACGGACCACAAGAATCTTGCTTACGTGCAATCGGCTAGACGTCTCAACTCCCGTCAGGCCAGGTGGTCGTTGTTTTTCGGACGATTCAATTTTTTCCCTGACGTTCCGACCTGGATCTAAGAACGGCAAGGCGGACGCCTTGTCTCGGATGTTCTCCAAGACGGAGGAGAGTGGGTCCAAGACCGAGACAATTCTCCCCCGGAACTGCGTCGTGGGAGCTGTTAGGTGGAAGATTGAGGAGGAGGTGATGGCGGCTCTTCGGACGCAGCCCGGTCCCGGTAACGGTCCACCCGGTCGGTTGTTTGTGCCTGAGTCGGTTCGTCCCTGCGGTCCTCAAATGGTCCCACGCCAGCAAGATGGCTTGTCACCCTGGCGTGGCTCGGACGATGGCGTTTCTTCGCAGACGCTTTTTGGTGGCCTGCCATGGCCGAGGATACTCGGGGTTATGTTGCTGCCTGTCCAGTGTGTGCGCAGAATAAGGGTACCAATCGGCCCAGCTCTGGACTACTTCACCCCCTTCCTATTCCCCGGCGACCATGGTCGCATCTGGCCCTGGACTTTGTCACTGGGTTGCCCGCTTCTGAGGGGAACACGGTCGTTCTGACTATCGTGGACAGATTCAGCAAGTTCGCCCACTTTGTGCCAATTGCCAAGCTTCCCTCTGCCTCGGAGACGTCCGAGATCCTGGTTAGGGAGGTTTTCAGGGTCCACGGGTTGCCCAGTGATATCGTTTCCGACCGTGGCCCTCAGTTTACCTCTGCTGTCTGGAAGTCCTTCTGTTTGGCCATTGGAGCTACCGTCAGTCTCACATCTGGTTTTCACCCCCAATCTAACGGTCAGGCGGAGAGAGCCAACCAGAAGATGGAATCCACGCTACGCTGCCTGGCCTCTTCCAACCCCACCTCCTGGGTCTCTCAGTTGCCTTGGGTTGAGTATGCCCACAATACTCTCCCTACATCTGCCACTGGGATGTCTCCCTTCCAGTGCCTGTATGGCTACCAACCTCCCTTGTTCCCTTCTCAGGAGAAGGAGCTCTCAGTGCCTTCTGTTCAGGCCCATATTCGTCGTTGCCACCGGACCTGGCATCGGGCCAGAAAGGCACTCCTTAGAGTTTCGGACCGGTATCAGCTCCAGGCGAATCGTCGCCGGATCCCCGCTCCCACCTACACCATCGGAGATAGGGGTCTGGTTGGCCACACGGGATCTTCCTTTACGGACTGAGTCTAGGAAGTTTTTACCGAAGTTCATTGGTCCGTTTGTGGTGGAGAAGGTGATCAATCCGGTGGCAGTTCGACTCAAACTCCCGAGGACGCTCAGAGTCCATCCCACCTTTCATGTCTCCTGCCTCAAGCCTGTTTTCCTCAGTCCTCTGTTGCCTCCTCCGCCTCCTCCTCCTCCTCCTCGGATGATCGGAGGTGGTCCTGCCTACACGGTGCGACGCATCATGGATTCCAGACGGCGGGGCCGGGGTTTCCAGTATCTCGTGGACTGGGAGGGGTATGGTCCTGAAGAGAGGAGTTGGATTCCGCGGCGACAGATCCTAGATGCTGACCTCATCCGTGACTTCTACCGCCTCCATCCTGGCGCTCCGGGAGTCCGCCCGGTGGCGTTCGTCGGAGGGGGGTACTGTAACGATCCCGGCAGTCTGAGTCGGGTCCTGTCTGTGGACTAGTTTTTCTGCTCGGGATCTCCAGTTTCCCGAGGGTTCTGGAACGCTCCGGGGAGCTCTCTTGATTTCCGCACCTGCATCCCATCTGCAATCTGCACACCTGGTCCTGATCATCACCCTTCTTAGGCTCTGGCCTAACATCCATTCCCTGCCGGATCGTTAGCCATGAACAGTAGGTTTACCAGAGTATCAGTCTTAGAGCCTCTAGCGGTAGTTTTGTTGTTTTTGCACCTTGTTGGGTTGTTGTTTACTTACCTCCGTTTTGTTCCATCTGCAGTCACTCGTCCGGAGCCTTCATCCAACCTCTGCCTGGTGGTCGGCGGCTGCCGAGCCATGACGGGATCAACCACTGCACCCCCAACAACTAATCAACGCCGCCCGCTCTGTTCCCTGGATTATTCAGCATCACTCTTGAATTTGTAAATAAACACTCACCTTCGTTTCAACTTACCTTGTCCTGGTCTGCTTCTGGGTTCTGGCTTTGTAACTCGTGACAGTTACAATGACAAACAAGGAATAACAATGATTCAATATCCTTACCTAATCTGTCCAGAACTCTTATTCAATTTGCTCCTATTCATTTTACAGCGGGTTTGCAAGTCAATGTTAAAAAAAAACAAAAAAAAAAAACATTGTAGTGTAATTAAGTCCTTCCTTCTCTCTTTCCCAAACCAAATCCATCCCTCTCCTCCACCCGCTCCCAGTTCTCCCCCTTTACCCCTCTCAAGCCAAGCTTGTACCAGCCTCCCATCCTTACCCACCCTGGCCAAGTTTATCCCAACCTCACATTTTCCCCCCTCCATTCTTCTGAGACTCATTTATACCCCTCTATAAATCTACTTACTCATCCATTCTCCTTCATTCACACACACACAACATATATCCTATTCCGCCGCACAACGATTCTCTCCCGCCCTCCTTCACATATTCATCCTCATTCACTCTCCCATTCATATACACACACACACACACACACACACACACACACACACACACACACATCCATAGAACAATTGACATACAGTTGAAGTCGGAAGTTTACATACACCTTCGCCAAATACATTTAAACTCAGTTTTTCATAATTCCTGACATTTAATCCTAGTAAAAATTCCCTGTTTTAGGTCAGTTAGGATCACCACTTTATTTTAAGAATGTGAAATGTCAGAACAATAGTAGAGAGAAGGATTTATTTCAGCTTTTATTTATTTCATCACATTCCCAGTGGGTCAGAAGTTTACATACACTTAGTATTTGGTAGCATTGCCTTTAAATTATTTAACTTGGTTCAAACCGTTCGGGTAGCCTTCCACAAGCTTCCCACAATAAGTTGGGTGAATTTTGGACCATTCCTCGTGACAGAGCTGGTGTAACTGAATCAGGTTTGAAGGCCTCCTTGCTCGCACACGCTTTTTTAGTTCTGCCCACACATTTTCTATAGGATTGAGGTCAGGGCTTTGTGATGGCCACTCCAATATCTTTACTTTGTTGTCCTTATGCCATTTTGCCACAACTTTGGATGTATGCTTGGGGTCATTGTCCATTTGGAAGACCCATTTGCGACCAAGCTTTAAATTCCTGACTGATGTCTTGAGATGATGCTTCAATATATCCACATAATTTTCCTTCCTCATGATGCCATCTATTTTGTGTAGTGCACCAGTCCCTCCTGCAGCAAAGCACACCCATAGCATGATGCTGCCACCCCGTGCTTCACGGTTGGGATGGTGTTCTTCGGCTTGCAAGCATCCCCCTTTTTCCTCCAAACATAACGATGTTCATTATGGCCAAACAGTTATATTTTTGTTTCATCAGACCAGAGGACATTTCTCCAAAAAATACTATCTTTGTCCCCATGTGCGGTTGCAAACCGTAGTCTGGCTTTTTTATGGCGGTTTTGGAACAGTGGCTTCTTCCTTGCTGCGCGGCCTTTCAGGTTATGTCGATATAGGACTCGTTTTACTGTGGATATAGATACTTTTGTACCGGTTTCCTCCAGCATCTTCACAAGGTCCTTTGCTGTTGTTCTGGGATTGATTTGCACTTTTCGCACCAAAGTACGTTCATCTCTAGGAGACAGAACGCATCTCCTTCCTGAGCGGTATGGCGGCTGCGTGGTCCCATGGTGTTTATACTTGCGTACTATTGTTTGTACAGATGAATGTGGTACCTTCAGGCGTTTGAAAATTGCTCCCAAGGATGAACCAGACTTGTGGAGGTCTACAATTTGTTTTCTGAGGTCTTGACTGATTTCTTTTGATCTTCCCATGATGTCAAACAAAGAGGCATTGCGTTTGAAGGTAGGCCTTGAAATACATCCACAGGTACACGTCCAATTAACTCAAATTATGTCAATTAGCCTATCAGAAGCTTCTAAAGCCATGACATCATTTTCTAGAATTTTCCAAGCTGTTTAAAGGCATAGTCAACTTAGTGTATGTAAACTTCTGACCCACTGGAATTGTGATACAGTGAATTCTAAGTGAAATAATCGGTCTGTAAACAATTGTTGGAAAAATGACTTGTATCTTGCACAAAGTAGATGTCCTAACCGACTTGCCAAAACTATAGTTTGTTAACAAGAAATTTGTGGAGTGGTTGAAAAACTAGTTTTAATGACTCCAACCTAAGTATGTAAACTTCCGACTTCAACTGTACATGCTATATTTAAGCAATAAGGCCCGAGGAGGTGTGGTATATGGCCAATATACCACGGCTAAGGGTTGTTCTTATGCACAACGTGGAGTGCCTGGATACAGCCCTTAGACGTGGTATATTGGCCACATACCACAACCCCCCCGGGGTGCCTTATTGCTATTATAAACCGGTTACCAACGTAATTAGACCAGTAAATAGTAATTATTTCTCATATCCATGGTATATGGTCTGATATACCATGGCTTTCAGCCAATCAGTGTCACGCCCTGGCCTTGAGAGACCGGTTTTCTTTAGTTGGTTTGGTCAGGGTGTGAATTTCTATGTGTAAGATCTAGATATTGTAGATCTATGTTGGCCGGGTGTGGTTCCCAATCAGAGGCAGCTGTCGATCGTTATCTCTGATTGGGGATCATACTTAGGCAGCAATGTTGCCTACCTATGTTGTGGGATCTTGTTTCTATTTGTTTGGCTTGTTTGATGTTAGCCTTTAGAACTTAAAATTACGTTTGTTGTTTTGTTCGGTGTTTATTCAATAAACGAACCTGAACTCAACGAACGTGACAGAAGATCCCACCACCAACGGACCAAGCAGCATGCCCAGGAGGAGCAAACACCCTGGACACAGGTGGGGAAGACATGGTCTTGGGAGGAGATATTTGCTGGTAAAGGACCCTGGGCGAAGGTAGAAGCCCAGGTAGGAGAGGATCAATGGCGACGCCAACGGTGCCGACCGCTAAGGAAGCCCGAGAGGCAACCCCGATATTTTTTTGGGGGGGGGCACACGGGTGGTTGGCTAAGCAGCAGGAGGCTCGGAGAGACCTGCAGATTAGCACTCTGATAGAAGAGACAACCACCTTATGGGGGCTGATCATGAAGATAGAGCAGGAGAGCTCCCTTCAAAAGGATGAGCTGCAGGAGGCCCTTAGGGAGAAGGAGTCAATGGTTGCACGGAGAGAGGAGCTGGCCAGGCAACAAGAGAAGCTGAGAGAGGAATTAACCCTCCAGCAGCAGAGAGCAGAGGTTAGCAGAGCCAACTCCCCTCACTCACTTTGAGGAGCGTGTGACCATGCAGGCACCAGGCTATGCGGCGGCTTTAAGCACTGTGCCGCCAGTGCGCCTTCATAGACCGGAAAAGCCTGTGCCTGCTCCTCGCACCAAACCAGTGGTGTGTGTATCCAGCCTGGTACGCCCCGTACCTGCTCCCCGCACCAAACCAGTGGTGCGTGTATCCAGCCTGGTACGCCCCGTACCTGCTCCCCGCACCAAACCAGTGGTGCGTGTATCCAGTCCAGTACTGCCCGTACCTGCTCCCCGCACCAAACCAGTGGTGCGTGTATCCAGTCCGGTACGGCCCGTACCTGCTCCCCGCACCAAACCAGTGGTGCGTGTCGCCAGCCCAGGACGCCCCGTACCTGCTCCCCGCACCAAACCAGTGCTGCGTGTATCCAGTCCAGTACGGCCCGTACCTGCTCCACGCACCAAACCAGTGGTGCGTCTCGCCAGCCTGGTACGCCCCGTACTATGTTTTCCTGGATATCCTTTAGCTGTTTGTTACTCTCATTGGCATCTCCAAGTTGTTCTTTGTCTTTTTCTCTAAAGGGAAGCCATGACTTGTTGAGTTCGAGTTGCAGCGTCGCTTTACCCACAGATTGGTTCGCTGTTGTATATAGCTGACTGCTCGCTCTCTACCGGTTGCTTGGGTATCTATTGCTCTATCGATTTTAGAGGCTAAATTTAAACTATGTTGTCTGGCTTCTACATATAATCACAGTTTTGACGGTACAAAATGGAGCTACTCACTCCCCATACGTCCTATAGGTTCGCGCATGCGCTTCTTTCCTGCACTGGATATGATCAAAGGAAGATTTCCTCACAAATAAACCTTGATGAAGCCCGTTCACCATACAACAGATAGCTCCAACAACCAGAGTGACATAGGCTATTAATTGAAATTGACAAACAATTTTCATCAAATGTCAATACTAATGTAGCCAAGATAAACAAGCGATAGCCTCCAATGGCAGCATATTTCATATAATCCCACAAAAGGACACACTGCTCAACTCAGCTCAGCCATAGATCGATGTAGCATCCACAGTTACAACCAATAGGTGGCACTAAAATGCCAATATATGGACACATTTCATCTGAATAGTTTGCAACGCAAACTTCATAGCCTTTCACAATGGATTTACAATTCTTCCAATGCACTACACGCTGCACGGGCAAACACACACACAATAATATTATTATTTGAAATATTATTACACACACATGCAAAATAAATAAGGTTCTCGTCAAAAGAGTGTCTTAAATATTCCCACAGCATTTACTATGACTGTGATATGTGGTTGTCCCACCTAGCTATCTTAACATGAATGAACTAACTAAGTCGCTCAGGATAAGAGTGTCTGTGAAATGACTAAAATGTAAAGACATTTCCATATCAACAATCGAAATGACAGAAAACTGCAGTTCAAAATGTAAAAGTGTCTCTTCAAAACGAAATTCTAGCTTCATAAATCAAATGCATCAAAGGGATGTTGTCTATGTTCATGTTCATTCAACAGTAGCCTAACCCGCAAATTGAAAATTAAAATGCATTTAGTCCTACCTTTAATATAACGACACAGGATGAGACCCAGATGCAGACACAGGAGGCGGATGGTTTGGTTCTCCGAATATTTATTATAACAAAGAGGCAGGCAAAAGGGCAGGTCGAGGGCAGGCAGAGGTTCGTAATCCAAGGTAGAGTCAAAAAGGGACAGAACAGCAGGCAGGGCCAGGGCAGGCAGAAAGGTAGGAACCAGGAAGACTACAAAACAAGAACTGGAGAAACGGGAAACACGCTGGTAAGACCTGACAAAACAAGATGAACTGGCAACAGACAGACAGAAAACGCAGGTATAAATACACAGGGGATAATGGGGAAATAGGAGACACCTGGTGGGGGGTGGAAACAAGCACAAGACAGGTGAAACAGATCAGGGTGTGGCATTTACTTGTAAATGAAGGCTGTACTTCACCTCTCGGTGACAGCATTGTAAGGCCAAGGATGACAAAATGATCCAACCTGTCTTTCATTTGAACACTGATATTGTCCAAAATGTTGTAAAACATTCCTCTCAGATTGGCTGTCTGCTCTGGGTTACTGTGTCTGTCAGGCTGAGTGTGGTGCATTTCTCCTCAAACTGATCATAGAACGTGTCAAATTCTTGTCATCCACAACTTTAATTGTGTCGCTCAAACGTGCACAGCAGAACCCCATGTCCATTATTCTATTCTGCAGAACACAAAAGAGTGCATCAGTTTTGCTGAAAATCTGCCCATAGACCATCAGCAGAAAGCCGGTTGATGCCTTTGACAGCCAGATATCATATCCAGAGGCCATCAGCAGCGTGTCCACCCGATCGGATGATTTTCTGTCCCTTCCTCTGATGAAGGTCAGGAAGCGCAGGTGTTGGTCTCCCTTTCTGAGTTATCCCAAGTTTTCCTTTGGAATCCAACTTGGAAAATTGTTTGAGGTGCAGTATAGTGTCCATTTGTCAGGTTGTTTTTGCTAGCTAGCTAGCTTCGTTTAGTTCAAGGAATGCGAGCAGCAAATTATGCAGACACGCTCAAATGTGCAGAGCTTACCCCAGGCTTAACCACACAACATGTTTAGGCAATACGTATGCGCAAAATATGAAATTGTCTCAATGCAACGAATGAAGCTAAGCAAAGCAGAGAGGCCTATGCTGACCCTGCCCATCAACAGTGACTTGAGTCAGCAACGGCCGTGAGCCTCAACAATTTGAATGGATTTGAATGGATGAGAAGGAAGGCATGCATACCCTGGCGCCTTTCCTGAGGTTTTGATGCAGTTCTGGCAAATGTTGAGGTTGTGAGCATAAAAAAACCCAGAATCATTGAGAAAAAACATTATATAACATAAAATAATGACAAATTTCTATATAATTTAAAAAATTGCTTTTTATTATTAGATTATCACAGGGTAAGCACTGCCTACCCTGCCTACACGTCACTGCTCTAAATGGTACCCTTTCTCTCTCTATCTTCCTCTGCTCTTTCCTCTTCCTCCACTCTGACTACTCTGAACAAGACCAGACACACAGACACCCATACATGATACTTTCTCTTCCTGCTCTTCACACAGGTGTGTGTGGTTCTATGCAGGTATTGACAACCTCAGCTGGTGAACATACATACTTTTACTGCTATCTGTGTCTACCAGGTGCGTCTGTAAAACCAAGGAGACATAACAGCGTTTTCATGGTTTCTTTTGATCATTGTTATTTCAGCATTACCCACATGAAAAAAGACTACAGTTTACTATAGAATACTACAGTACTTACTATAGAATACTGTAGGAAACTGTAGTGTACTGTAGAATACTATACTACACACTGTAGTATCCCTCAATCATGTTTAGTACTTACCATGGGCACCTGACGTTGTCTGAAAGTGGGGGTCTGGGGGATGTTGCATTAAAATAAAATAAAATCCTGCAGTTCTACACTGTTTTTTAACAGGGGGAATCCATATTTATTCAGATTTCTAATCTATTCCCTTCCCTGAAAATCCCACCCCAATAATTAATTGACAGGTCTGAAAGCCTACCAACCCTGTGACTCACAAATATACCACCCCCTTCCCTAGACAATCCCACCCACAATGATCGATTGACAGGCCAAACTCTTAAGAATGTGGCCAGAATAACGCATGTGTCACGCCCTAACATAGAGTTCGCTAGTTGGGTTGGTCAGGGTGTGAACATCTATGTATGTGTATACCTATGTTTGTTATTTCTATGTTGGCCGGGTGTGGTTCCCAATCAGAGGCAGCTGTCGATCGTTGTCTCTGATTGGGGATCATACTTAGGTAGCCATTTTGCCTACCTATGTTGTGGGATCTTGACTCTTGTTTGTGTGTAGCCATTGTGAGCGGCATGTTACGGTGCGTTTGTTGTGTGTTAACTAAGTGAATAAACATGTATGCATTCCACGCTGCACCTTGGTCCAATCCTGTACTCGACAACATGACAGAATGACAGTGAAGAAATTAAATAAAAAATGGGAGGAATAATATTGTTTTACGCAATACGGATTTTAATTATAATTTTTTACCTGGTAGGTTAAGAAAAAGCATAGTTACATTTACATCTTCTTTTCGTCACAAATAATGTGATCACAATAATGTAGTACAATTACAAATGTGAACTTTGATTTATTTTTTAAAGGGGTATTTCACCCTGTGGGAATCTGAGCTTGTTTTTATCATATCCGAGGCATTTCTGGGTCAGTGAGATGTGTTTCACACATAATTGCCCAGGAGGAAGGCAGGTCTGGGTTTTCTGCGCTGAATGATACACCCTATGGCGGCTTCTGGTGGGTTGATGGGGGTCCTGAATTGTGGCATTTCGCGAAGGCTCTATGTTATACTGATCGCACTATATGTTTTTTGTGCGTGTAGATATGGTTGTCCTTGTTCGATAGAGCCATTGGACGTCTTTCAGTGATGTTCCTATGGGCAGATTCATTGTACACTTGGTATCGCAACACTTCTCAGCTGTCGTCGAAATGGATTCCCCATCAGTTATGCCTGAAAATCCCTCTGATAATCTTTGGTCACCGTAAGCATCATTCTTGATAGCTGCAAGCCACTGGCAGGTTCAGGGGAAAATCTCTGGTATGTAGAACGGTGAAAGATAACTCATTTTCGAGCTAGCTTGTAATTATCACAGCCAGACACAGAACATCACACAGGCATGATGTTAGTGAAAAACAAACGTTTTCCAAAGAAACTTGCCTAGAGAAGTTCTGAGATTACATTGTGTTCGTCGTTCGAAGTAAACCACGCCATCATCCAAGTTTGTGAGCACGCCCCATCTACCTAGCTATCTGCATTCGCTATGAACGCTGGACTTTGTGGTTCACTATGAGCAGTCATATACGCAGGAAGTCAAAACGTCCTGATTCTACCAGTGAAATGAAAATGCACTCGTTCTAGCTTGTGGTTTGGATAATTTCGATATTTATGACAAAAACATAATGTTGTTAATACAGTAATGACTATATGCCATGGCAGAGCCTGGTGAATTTTCCCTTTAACAATTGTCTTTCTCAATATGGCAGTGTTATCTGGTAGAGCATTGCACAAGACTTCTCAACTTGAAAATGCAAACTGGAGTTTGTATTTAAATTTGGTCATTGATTATTAATATTGCTAAAGTATGATGTATTAATCATTATCAAATTTGAATTTTTTGGGCAGCTATATATATACAGTAGCAGTCCGGGTACCTATTGGTTAACTACTCAACTATCTGCATTGAACGTTTTTAAACTAACACTTTTGACTCATCACATATGCTGATGCTACTGTATAATAATAGTGAAGACATCAAAACTATGAAATAACACATGGAATCATGTAGTAACCCAATTTTTTTTACAAAAATCAAAATATATTTGAGATTTGAGATTCTTCAAATAGCCACCCTTTGCCTTGATGACAGCTTTGCACACTCTTGGCATTCTCTCAACCAGCTTCAACTGGAATGCTTTCACAACAATCTTGAAGGAGTTCCCACATATGCTGAGTACTTGTTGGCTGCTTTTCCTTCACTCTGCAATCCGACTCATCCCAAACCATCTCAATTGGGTTGTGGTCGGGGGATTGTGGAGGCCAGGCCATCTGATGCAGCATTCCATCACTCTCCTTCTTGGTAAAATAGCCCTTACACAGCCTGGAGATGTGTTGGGTCATTGTCCTGTTGAAAAACAAATGATAGTCCCAGATGGGATGGCGTATTGCTGCAGAATGCTGTGGTAGCCATGCTGGTTAAGTGTGCCTTGAATTCTAAATAAATAACAGACAGCGTCACCAGCAAAACACCCCCACAGCATAACATCTCCTCCTCCATGCTTTACGGTGGAAACTACACATGCAGAGATCATCCGTTCACCCACAACGCACATCACAAAGACACGGTGGTTGGAACCAAAAATCTATGAAGCATTTATTTGGGCTGCAATTTCTGAGGCTGGAAACTATCATGAACTTATCCTCTGCAGCAGAGGTAACTCTGGGTCTTCCATTCCTGTGGCGGTGCTCATGAGAGCTAGTTTCATCATAGTGCTTGATGGTTTTTGCGACTGCACTTGAAGAAACTTTCAAAGTTCTTGACATTTTCCGTATTGACTGACCTTCATGTCTTAAAGTAATGATAGACTGTCGTTTCTCTTTGCTTATTTGAGCTTCCCATAATATGGACTTGGTCTTTTACCAAATAGGGCTATCTTCTGTATACTCCGCCTACCTTGTCACAACACAACTGATTTGCTTAAAAATCATTAAGAAGGAAAGAAATTACACAAATTAACTTTTTAAGAAGGCACACCTGTTAATTGAAATGCATTCAGGGTGGCTACCTCATAAAGCTGGTTGAGAGAATGCCAAGAGTGTGCAAAGCTGTCATCAAGGCAAAGGGTGGCTATTTGAAGAATCTCAAATATAAATATATTTTGATTTGTTTAGCACGTTTTTGGTTATTACATGATTCCATATGTGTTATTTCATAGCTTTGATGTCTTCCCTATTATTCTACAATGTAAAAAATAGTAAAAAAAAAAAAAAAAAAAACTTGAATGAGTAAGTGTGTCCAAACTTTTGACTGGTAGTGTATATATTTAAAATGGTGTGAACTAGACAGTATGGACATTATATGAATATAAAACATGTACAACAGTAGTTACATAGGATGAGCCTTGACTAGAATACAGTATATACATATGAAGTGGGTAAAACAGTATGAAAACTTATTCAAGTGTCACCATTGTTCAATGACTATGTACATAGGGCAGCAGTGTCACGACTTCCTCCGAAGCTGCCTCCCCTCCTTCGGCGTTCGTCGTCACTGGCCTTCTAGCCACTGCCGCTCCATATCTCATCATTCCATTTGTCTTGTCTTGTCAATTACACACACCTGGTTCATATTCCCCTCATTAGTATGTGTTTAACTGTTCCCTCTGCCCACTTGTCCTTGTGGGTGATTGTTTCATGTGAAATGAGTGTAGCTCAGTGGAGCTACCTGTACTTTGTATTGTTGGGGTATATTTTCCCAGTGTGCCTGTATTTGTTCCAGTGCGCCTGTTTTGTGCACTGGACTGTTGACGCTATCCAGCATAACTGTGTACTACGGAATAAACTCTGTATTCTGTGATTTACCCTCCTGCGCCTGACTCTTTCAAATCACACTCTCACAGAATCACCCACCCACTATGGAGTCAGCAGGAGAGGAGCGCATGCCTGGAGTCGTGGCATGGGTCCTGGAGCATTCAACGATGCTAGCCAGCTTGGGAGAAGCGATGGATCGGGTTCTTCAGGTCGTCCAACGCCTGGAGAGGAGAGGACCCGATCTGTCGAGACCAGCTGGGCAACCGGATCCAGCCACCCACAGTACCCAGTACCCAGAGGGATCCATATATCCAGACCACGGGAGTTCAACGGGACAGCTGCTCTCTGCCAAGGATTCCTCCTCCAACTGGAACTCTACTTCTCCAGCATCAGGTTGGCCCCATCGGAGCGGGAGAAGGTATCAGCCCTCGTCTCCTGCCTCTCGGGGAAAGCCCTGGAGTGGGCCAACGCGGTCTGGAACGAAGGAGGAGCCGCGTTGGACAACTACGGTGAGTTCGCTCAATCTCTTTCAGGCTGTCTTCGATCACCCGCCCGAAGGTCGAGAGGTGGGAGAGCGGCTGGTCCACCTGAAGCAGGGAACGAGGACTGTGCAGGACTTCACCTTGGAGTTTCGGACTCTAGCAGCTAGGTCCGGGTGGAACGAGCGGGCCCTTATCGACCTCCTCCGGTGCCATCTGCGGGAAGACGTCCGGTGCCATCTGAAGGAAGGACGTCTGAAGGGAGCTAGCCTGCCGGGACACCATGTTGTCTTTCACGCAACTGGTGGACATGGCCATCCGTTTGGACAACCTGCTGGCAGCCAGAGGACGTCCTGGAGGGGGTCTGCCCGTTCCCACCCCGGCCGACTCGGATCCCGAGCTGATGGAGCTGGGTGGAACTGCGATCCGAGAGAGTGGAGGACGACAGCGCCAGTGTCACTCTGGTGGCACGAAGGGACATTACACCGCACGTTGTCGTCAACATTCTTTTGGGTCTGGAGGCGGCAGGCAGGGCACTCTTGCATCACCAGGTATCGAACACCTACACTTGTTCAGAGCCCTCTGCTGCACACTGTACCCTACCCATCTACTTTCCTGATCACATGGTAGTTCCCCAGTGTAAAGCGCTAGTCGATTCAGGCGCAGCTGGGAACTTTATGGACAGGGCATTCGCACACAGTCTAGGCATTTCATTGGTTCCCCTATCCATTCCACTCCCCATCAGAGCACTTAATAGTCGACCATTAGGGTCCGGGTTTGTTAGGGAAGTTACAGCACAAGTCACCATGATTACCCACGAGACTCATTGTGAGCAAGTCACTTTTTTTATTATTGAGTCTCCTGCTTTCCCTGTGGTATTATGTATCCATTGGTTAGCACTCCACAACCCCACCTTCTCATGGCTGTAGAGGGTTCTCACGGGGTGGTCGCGAGAGTGTCAGGGTAGGTGTCTAGGTGTTTCCGTTGGTGCAACCATGGTGGAAAGTCCAGACAGTACCTCCACCGTGCGCATTCCCCCCGAATACCTCGATTTGGCGCACACATTTTCTAAAACGCAAGCGACCAAGTTACCACCTCATCGGGCGGGGGATTGCGCGATAAACCTCCGGGTAGACGCTGTGCCTCCCAGGAGGTTTTCCTACTTAAAAATTACAGACCTCTACATGTTTTGTATCATAGGTACACTTCAACTGTGAGAGACAGAATCTAAAACAAAAATCCAGAAAATCACATTGTATGATTTTTAAGTAATTAATTTGCATTTTATTGCATGACATAAGTATTTGATCACCTACCAACCAGCAAGAATTCGGCTCTCACAGACCTGTTTAGTTTTTCTTTAAGAAGCCCTCATGTTCTCCACTCATTACCTGTATTAACTGCACCTGTTTGAACTCGTTACCTGTGTAAAAGACACCTGTCCACACACTCAATCAAACAGACTCCAACCTCTCCACAATGGCCAAGACCAGAGAGCTGTGTAAGGACATCAGGGATAAAATTGTAGACCTGCACAAGGCTGGGATGGGCTGCAGGACAATAGGCAAGCAGCTTGGTGAGAAGGCAACAACTGTTGGCGCAATTATTAGAAAATGGAAGAAGTTCAAGATGACGGTCAATCACCCTCGGTCTGGGGCTCCATACAAGATCTCACCTCGTGGGGCATCAATGATCATGAGGAAGGTGAGGGATCAGCCCAGAACTACACGGCAGGAACTGGTCAATGACCTGAAGAGAGCTGGGACCAGAGTCTCAAAGAAAACCATTAGTAACACACTACGCCGTCATGGATTAAAATCCTGCAGCGCACGCAAGGTCCCCCTGCTCAAGCCATCGCATGTCCAGGCCTGTCTGAAGTTTGCCAATGATCTTCTGGATTATCCAGAGGAGGAATGGGAGAAGGTCATGTGGTCTGATGAGACAAAAATAGAGCTTTTTGGTCTAAACTCCACTCGCCGTGTTTGGAGGAAGAAGAAGGATGAGTACAACCCCAAGAACACCATCCTAACCGTGAAGCATGGAGGTGGAAACATCATTCTTTGGGGATGCTTTTCTGCAAAGTGGACAGGACGACTGCACCGTATTGATGGGAGGATGGATGGGGCCATGTATCGCGAGATCCTGGCCAACAACCTCCTTCCCTCAGTAAGAGCATTGAAGATGGGTCGTAGCTGGGTCTTCCAGCATGACAACGACCCGAAACACACAGCCATGGCAACTAAGGAGTGGCTCCGTAAGAAGCATCTCAAGGTCCTGGAGTGGCCTAGCCAGCCTCCAAACCTGAACCCAATAGAAAATCTTTGGAGGGAGCTGAAAGTCCGTATTGCTCAGCGACAGCCCCAAAACCTGAAGGATCTGGAGAAGGTCTGTATGGAGCCGTGGGCCAAAATCCCTGCTGCAGTGTGTGCAAACCTGGTCAAGACCTAGAGGAAACGTATGATCTCTGTAATTGCAAACAAAGGTTTCTGTACCAAATATTATGTTCTGCTTTTCTGATGTATCAAATACTTATGTCATGCAATAAAATGCAAATTAATTACTTTAAAATCAGACAATGTGATTTTCTGGATTTTTGTTTTAGATTCCGTCTCTCACAGTTGAAGTGTACCTATGATAAAAATTACAGACCTCTACATGCTTTGTAAGTAGGAAAACCTGCAAAATCGGCAGTGTATCAAATACTTGTTCTCCCCACTGTACGTCCCTCCACTTCACCCGCCTCCTCAAGTTTCTTTTTTGTGAAGAAGAAAGACGGCAGTCTGCGCCCTTGCATTGATTATCGACCACTGAAGAATAAGATTTAGTTATCCTCTCCCCCTCTTACCTTCAGTGATTGAGTCAATGCATGGGGCGCGCTTCTTCACCAAATTAGATCTCAGGAGTGCGTACAACCTGGTCCGTGTCTGAGAGGGGGATGAGTGGAAGACAGCATTCAGCACAACCACAGAGCATTATGAATACCTGGTGATGCCTTATGGTTTGATGAATGCTCCATCCGTCTTCCAGTCCTTTGTGAACGAGATGTTTCGGGACATGCTTGGTCGTGGTGTAGTGGTCTACATCGATGACATTCTGGTGTATTCCACTACACGCGCAGAGCATGTGTCCCTGGTTTGCAAAGTGCTGGCCCGACTGTTGGAAAATGACCTTTATGCCAATGCAGAGAAGTGTCTGTTTTTCCAGTAGTCAGTCTCCTTCCTCGGATACCGCATTACCACCTCAGATGTGGAGATGGTGTGAGATCGCATTTCAGCCATGCGTAATATGCCGACTCCCACCACGGTTAAGGAGGTGCAGCGCTTTCTTGGATTCGCCAACTACTATCGGAGGTTTATCCGGGGCTTTGGCAAGGTCGCAGCTCCCATTACATCTCTGTTGAAGGGTGGGCCGTCCCGGCTCCGCTGGTCTGCTGAGGCTGACAGAGCTTTCAGTATCCTGAGGGGTCTGTTCACCTCAGCCCCAGTACTGGCCCACCCCGATCCCATCACTACTGTTCGTAGTGGAGGTGGATGTGTCCGAGGTAGGGATAGGCACTGTCCTGTCTCAACGCTCGGGCACGCCACCCAAGCTCCGCCCCTGTGCCTTCTTCTCTAAGAAGCTCAGCCCGGCGGAGCAGAACTACGACGTTGGTGATCGGGAGCTGTTGGCTGTTGTCCGAGACCTGACCGCGTGGAGGCATTGGCTCCAAGGGGCAAAATACCCTTTCCTCATCTGGACGGACCACCGTAACCTGGAGTACATCCGGGCAGCGAGGAGGCTGAATCCTCGCCAGGCCAGGTGGGCCCTATTCTTCACCAGGTTTGATTTCAAACTATCATACATCCCGGGTACGAAGAACGTGAAGGTAGATGAATTGCCACGGCTGTATGACACAGAGGAGAGGCCCAGACACAACACCCCCATACTCCCGGCCTCCTGCATTGTGGCGGCGGTAGTATGGGCGATGGATGTGGATATAGAGCAGTCGTTACGCACAGTCCCATCTCCACCTCAGTGTCCAGCTGGGCTGCAGTACGTGCCTGCTCTTATTCGTGACCATCTGATCTACTGGGCACACACGTCACCCTCCTCTGGTCACCCAGGTATCAGTCGTACAGTGCGCTGCCTGACCAGAAAGTACTGGTGGCCTACTTTGGCTAAGGACGTGAGGGTGTATGTCTCCTCCTGCTCGGTGTGTGCTCAGATTAAGGCACCTAGGCACCTACCAGCGGGTAAGTTACAACCTTTACCAGTTCCACAACGACCATGGTCTCACCTGAGTGTTGATTTCCTGACTGATCTTCCCCTCTCCCAAGGTTACACCACCATCCTGGTCGTTGTGGACCGCTTTTCCAAGGCCTGCCGCCTCCTTCCTCTGCCCGGTCTCCCCACGGCCCTCCAAACTGCGGAGGCCCTGTTTATACACGTCTTCCGGCACTACGGGGTACCAGAGGATATACAGTGTCTGACTGAGGTCCCCAGTTCACATCCAAAGTCTGGAAGGCGTTCAAGGAACGTCTAGGGGTCTCAGTCAGCCTGACCTCTGGTTTCCAACCCGAGTCTAATGGGCAGGTGGAACGGGGAAATCAGGATGTGGGTAGGTTCCTGCGGTCCTACTGCCAGGACCAGCCAAGGGAGTGGTCGGTGTTCTTGCCATGGGCGGAATATGCCCAGAACTCTCTCCGTCACTCCTCCACTAACCTAACACCATTCCAATGTGTTTTAGGTTACCAACCGGTTCTGGCACCGTGGCGCCAGACCGAGGCTCCTGCGGTGGTTGACTGGTTTTAGCACACGGAGGAGACGTGGGACGTTGTCCACGTCCACCTCCAACGCACTGTGCATCATCAGAAGGCCAACGCTGACCGCCACCGCAGTGAGGCCCCGGTCTTTGTACCGGGTGATCGGGTCTGGCTCTCGACCCGGAATCTGCCCCTCCGCCTGCCCTGCCGGAAGCTGAGCCCCGGTTTGTGGGGCCGTTCAAAGTCCTGAAGAGAATCAACAAGTTTACCTATTGGTTATTACTCCCCCCCGATTACCGTATTAACCCCTAGTTTCATGTGTCTCTCCTCAGGCCGGTGGTGGCTGGTCCGCTCCAGGATTCTGAGATGCGGGAGGTCCCTCCACCTTCTCTGGACATCGAGGGGGCCCCGGCGTACTCCGTCTGTTCCATCCTGGATTCGAGGCGTCGGGTGGGGGGCTTTCAGTACCTCATGGAGTGTGAGGGGTACGGTCCAGAGGAACGGTGCTGGGTCCCGGTGAGGGATATCCTCGATCCCTCCCTGTTTCGGGATTTCCACCGTTGCCATCCTGCTCGCCCTGCTCCGCATCCTCCTGGCCGTCCCCGAGGCCGGTCAAGGTGGGGGGTACTGTCACGACTTCCTCCGAAGCTGCCTACCCTCCTTGTTCGGGCAGGCTTCGGCGTTCATCGTCACCGGCCTTCTAGCCACTGCCGCTCCATTTCTCATCATTCCATTTATCAATTACACACACCTGGTTCATATTCCCCTCATTAGTATGTGTTTACGTGTTCCCTCTGCCCCCTTGTCCTTGCGGGTGATTGTTTTATGTGAGATGAGTGTAGCTCGGTGGAGCTACCTGTACTTTGTATTGCCGGGGTATATTTCCCTGTGTGCCTGTATTTGTTCCAGTGCGCCTGTTTTGCGCACTGGACTGTTGACGCTATCCAGCGTAACTGTGTACTACGGAATAAACTCTATATTCTTTGATTTACCCTCCTGCGCCTGACTCCTTCAAATCACACTCTCACAAGCAGTCTCTGATGAATAGACATTATTGGACAGTATATGGATAGAAAATATAGTATACAGTATCTGAATGATAGAATAGTATACTGTATGTACAGAAATAGTTAAATAGGATAGGCCTTGACTAGAATTCAGTATATACATATGAAGTCGGTAAAATAGTATGTACACATATTTAAAGTGACCAGTGTTCCATAGGTTGAATATCCGGGTGGTAGCCGGCTAGTGACAGTGACTAAAGTTCAGGGCAGGGTGCTTGGCGGAGGCCGGCTAGTGGTGACTATTTATGGCCTGGAGATAGAAGCTGTTTTTCAGTCTCTCGGTCCCAGCTTTGATGCACCTGTACTGTCTCTGCTTTCTAGATGGTAGCATGGTGAACAGGCCGTGTCTCGGGTGGCTGAGGTTATTAATGATCTTCTTGGCCTTCCTGTGACACCGGGAGCTGTAGATGTCCTGGAGGGCAGACAGTGCCCCCGGTGATGCGTTGGTTTGACCGCACCACCCTCTGGAGAGCCATGCGGTTGCTGACGATGCAATTGTCGTACCTGGCGGTGATACAGCCCGACAGGATGCTCTCAATGGCGCATCTGTAGAAGTTCGTGAGGGTCTTAGTTACAAGTTATTTTCCTGGTACCACTCCACCAGAGCCTTCACCTTCTCCATGTAGGCTGTCTAGTCATTTTTGGTAATCAGGCATACCACTGTCGTGTCGTCAGTAAACTTGATGATAATATGAGACATTCACTGTGTGGCAGAAGTTAAGGCTCCCGAAAGAAAGAGAGCAGAAACCCTCCACTACCTGTAGAAAGTGAAGGGATTTTATTGTTATTATATGACCCCCTTAGCTGAAGTATCAATAACTACTGGGCTTTATGGCTCAGTGAGAAAAGCTGTTACCTGGAGGGAGAAGATAAACACTCCTTCTCTGTTTAAAGAGCTGATAACCACAACCACTTTCACCATGATGGGGTGAAGCACAAGAGGGTGGATTCAGTCACTGTGAAAACAGATTTGGAGCAGAGGAGAGTAGAGGATGTGTAGAAAGAGGAGAGTAGAGACGAGCTGCGGGCATCAGTATTGTGTAGCTATGCAGGATATGGGCCCAGCTGTCCTTTCAAGCAAAAGCTCATGCCCAGAAACTCCTACCCTCTGTGCCCAGTAACTCACGCTACATTAGCCAGGCTTCTCTCTCTGCCAAGCCCCAGGCACACAGCAGAGTTACAGTAATACTCTGTCCAACTGCAAAACTGTCCCATTCGCCCACCCTAAACCCAGAACAAATCACTACCAGTGACTGACAAGGGAAGTGGTTACTCATTTGTTAGGAGTATTACTGTGTTGTTCTGCTTACCTGCTTTTCACAAAATGTCCATCCCTCATTACGCCTTCATCTTCCACACCCTTTCCCACTCTCACTTTCCCTTTGCCCTTCCTGAACCCTCTAACTCTCCTATCCCTCTCTCTCTCCAGCTCTGACTCTTCTCTCCATGCCAAATTCATTCACTGTCCTCTCTGGTGGTTCTCTGCCCATATTGGGCTAAGGGTCAGAGGTCAGGCATGGCTGGGAGCTTAGCTGGGTGACATCAGGGTTGGGGTCAATTCCATTTAAATTCCAAATGTTCCTAATTGAAAAGCATTGAAGATAATTGGAATTGGAATTTCAGTGTACTTCCTGAATTGACTGGAATTCAAATGGAATTGACCCCAACCATGAAGGACAGAAACTGAAGGGGCCACTGTTTGGAAGTGGGAGCACAAACTGTAACTGCTGCTCCTCACCCACAACAAAAGGATCAAGATTTCCACCATTTCACCTACTCTGACGTGGCTTTGGTTGATGTAATGCTGTCTCATACACAAACAAAATAAACCAAGCACTCTCTCTCCTTCTTACACATCTTAAACATCTCTAATTACTGAGCCGAAGTATACCACTGCTGTCATTACTGCCGCCAAGCCCCAAAAATATGGAACATGAAAAAATATTTCTGCCGAGGCACACTTTGGAGATGCAGGCCTGATTGCTTCTGCCAAATTTAAGGCCCTGCCCGAAACCCGAAATCAGAAATAACTTTCTCCGTTAGTAAATCCATTAGCTGCTCCTCTCTGTCTGTGTCCAGCTCACTCTGCATGCACTCTGCTCATGGTGCCCTGAGTCTGTGAGTATCTATAGCAATGGCTCCGCTTAGGCTGCTCTGCTTAATGAAGAGACATGAGAGAGCAGTTAGCTGTTAGCTACTTTTCACTCTAAACTTCGACAAAACTCAAGGAACATTATTATTTTTCTGTGAAATAATCTCTCCAGTCTTATTATTTGACGTGGTTGAAGCACTTCTGACACCATGTTATGATCTTAGTCAGATATGACTGTACTGCGCAGCAGAGCACACGCAAGTGGCTCAGCTTAAAAATGTTAGTGATCAATTTAGTGATACCCGAGCCCTTCCCGTACCCTAGTTATTGATGAAAATAGCAGAGCTCTATCACTCTTACAGTCTCATTCTGTCTGCTCTGTATTGTGTTTGGCTCAGAGGACACACAGTCTGCAGACCAGGCACAGCTTCAGTAGGCACCAAACGGGAGGAGGGACTCGCTGAAATTGTCCAACAGCATACGCTCATTTTTGGAAATTAATTTTGTCATAAACGAGACCTAGAAGTCTTCATGGGAGCCAACTGTTCTCATTCAGTTTCATTCAGTTCCATTCAGTTGGGATGAGTTCCATTTGGCAACCTGACTAACCATCCACATCGCTCTGGCCAAACGCATGTAAACCAGCATTTCTTCTCGTATGGAGCGATCAATAGAGCAGGCGAATTACATCCAGAATGAGTCGTCAGGCAACGATTTGGCTCCCATTCTAGATATCCTCAAAATCTTTAAATGTAAGAAATCAGCCACCATATTACTTCACCTAAATCTCAAAACATTGGTAGCCAAGGTTTCTACTCACTTAGGCTCAAGGAAGAAGAAGACATAAAGATCATGTAAGGTATCGTTTTCTGTCCCACATCGTCTAGTTCTAGTCTGTGACAGACTTAAATGGGTCAGGACACCTTGACAAGCACTGCTTGAGTTCACACCCCTGCCAAGACAGTGATTGTGGTTTGTGTGTCCTAGGCACGCGATGGGACCTCAGCTACCTTTCAGAGGTCGGCCTGAACATGCCTGCTGGAAATTGTGAATTGAGCCTAGATCCAAACCTCATTAAGGATTGTCACGCAAACAACCACTGTTGACTTGTATGTTCGCTGTTCATCTTGAGGTGGATATGCAAAACATCAAGGATTGAAAAAGCAAATGAATTAAAAGTTAGAACCACATGGATTTTGTTTGGCAAAACCTGTGCCCAACTAATGTCCCTACAGTACTTTGTCCTATTGGTGACCAGGCTACCACCTTTCCCCCAGAGTGCATTTTACTGCCCTCAGAACCCCCTGTAGGGATGGAAGTCTGCCCTATAACTGGGAGGGTTGGGATTTAATGAGACACTAAGAGCTTCCTCAGTCACTCACCGTGGATGAATGAAAACATAATGGGGCCCCCAGGCTATATGTTTGGGTCGTTCCATGAAATTCGTGCCTTTTGCGTCCCTTTTATATTTTAAGTAGAAATTGTGCACCAATATTTAATTTTAAAAGACTGTTATATTGAGTGCCCTTTAATAGAGACCGCATGGAGAATTCAATAAATCAGATTTTTTATATGAATAATGGCTTGCTAAAGTGTCCCTACTTCAACCCTGTGTCACTTCTAGGAAGATTTCAACCCACTTAATCCCAAAATGTCTCCCAGTTTCACCATCAATGTAAAGCCCTAGTTACAGTGGGGAAAAAAAGTATTCAGTCAGCCACCAATTGTGCAAGTTCTCCAACTTAAAAAGATGAGAGAGGCCTGTAATTTTCTTCATAGGTACACGTCAACTATGACAGACAAATTGAGATTTTTTTTCTCCAGAAAATCACATTGTAGGATTTTTAATGAATTTATTTGCAAATTATGGTGTAAAATAAGTATTTGGTCAATAACAAAAGTTTCTCAATACTTTGTTATATACCCTTTGTTGGCAATGACACAGGTCAAACGTTTTCTGTAAGTCTTCACAAGGTTTTCACACACTGTTGCTGGTATTTTGGCCCATTGCTCCATGCAGATCTCCTCTAGAGCAGTGATGTTTTGGGGCTGTCGCTGGGCAACACGGACTTTCAACTCCCTCCAAAGATTTTCTATGGGGTTGAGATCTGGAGACTGGCTAGGCCACTCCAGGACCTTGAAATGCTTCTTACGAAGCCACTCCTTCGTTGCCCGGGCGGTGTGATTGGGATCATTGTCATGCTGAAAGACCCAGCCACGTTTCATCTTCAATGTCCTTGCTGATGGAAGGAGGTTTTCACTCAAAATCTCATGATACATGGCCCCATTAATTCTTTCCTTTACACGGATCAGTCGTCCTGGTCCCTTTGCAGAAAAACAGCCCCAAAGCATGATGTTTCCACCCCCATGCTTCACAGTAGGTATGGTGTTCTTTGGATGCAACTCAGCATTCTTTGTCCTCCAAACACGACGAGTTGAGTTTTTACCAAAAAGTTATATTTTGGTTTCATCTGACCATATGACATTCTCCCAATCCTCTTCTGGATCATCCAAATGCACTCTAGCAAACTTCAGACGGGCCTGGACATGTACTGGCTTAAGCAGGGGGACACGTCTAATACTGCAGGATTTGAGTCCCTGGCGGCGTAGTGTGTTACTGATGGTAGGCTTTGTTACTTTGGTCCCAGCTCTCTGCAGGTCATTCACTAGGTCCCCCCGTGTGGTTCTGGGATTTTTGCTCACCGTTCTTGTGATCATTTTGACCCCACGGGGTGAGATCTTGCGTGGAGCCCCAGATCGAGGGAGATTATCAGTGGTCTTGTGTGTCTTCCATTTCCTAATAATTGCTCCCACAGTTGATTTCTTCAAACCAAGCTGCTTACCTATTGCAGATTCAGTCTTCCCAGCCTGGTGCAGGTCTACAATTTTGTTTCTGGTGTCCTTTGACAGCTCTTTGGTCTTGGCCATAGTGGAGTTTGGAGTGTGACTGTTTGAGGTTGTGGACAGGTGTCTTTTATACTGATAACAAGTTCAAACAGGTGCCATTAATACAGGTAACGAGTGGAGGACAGAGGAGCCTCTTAAAGAAGAAGTTACAGGTCTGTGAGAGCCAGAAATCTTGCTTGTTTGTAGGTGACCAAATACTTATTTTCCACCATAATTTGCAAATAAATTCATAAAAAATCCTACAATGTGATTTTCTGGAATTTTTTTTCTCAATTTGTCTATCATAGTTGACGTGTACCTATGATGAAAATTACAGGCCTCTCTTATCTTTTTAAGTGGGAGAACTTGCACAATTGGTGGCTGACTAAATACTTTTTTCCCCCACTGTATTGTGTTGCTTTGACAAAGTCATTTTGGAAGATTTTTCTTTTTCTTCATGTGATTAGTGATTAATTTATGTCTGTCTGTCCCTCATTCTAAGGTCAACCCTGTTTTGTGACCTGAACTCTGATTTTAATATGGTGAAAGTATTATTTTGAACACATTTTTTTTCAAAAGAAACATTCAATGTTGAACAACGTCAAATCATAGTGTAAAAGCAGGTGAGCTGGTTTTAATTTTTTTTGCAATTTTCTGGTGTTTTGTGGTGGAAAACTGAGCGTGTCGAGCATAACTCGTTAACCCTGTTAGCCATAGATAGACAGGCTAGAAATTGTTTAGCAATAAAAAAAATATGTGATTCAATTGCCACTCCCTTTTGCACACAACAATCTTCCATTCCCCCTGTCACAAGGGGACTTAAGGCTGATTTAAGATTAAATGTCAACCCTGTTATGATCAACACTGTTGCTTTATTTGGCACTTAATAGGGTGGCAGCAGGTAGCCTAGCGGTTAAGAGCGTTGGGCCAGTAACCGTAAGGTCGCTAGTTCGTAGTCCCCGAGCTGACTAGTTGAAAAATCTGTCGATGTGCCTTTGAGCAAGGGACTTAAGCCTAGTTGCTCTGCTGATTAAAATGTAAATAGGCTTACTATAGTAATTTCTTTTATTTGACCTCTTGAGATGGGAAAATGTGTTTAATGAAGTTGAACATGTACTCTTTATGACAGAATGTTAAAATTAGGTGATATTACACCTTTTTTTTTTTTACCAAGTTACACTTCTCAAAAGGCACCGAATTGGTGGAATGACCTGTTTACTGTGGTCACTGAGGACCCCACCCCACAACACCACACTATGGCACTCTGTCAACACACCTGCATCCCACCACTCCAGCAACTACACCCCTACACTATCCTACGTTCCCCTGTGTCTCCCTGTGTCCACCTCATCACCAACCCCAGTTACTCCACCCCCTATAAAGACTAAACTATGACTTGAACTCACAAAGGCTTGACTAAGAGTACCTTAGACTAGAAAGACATTGACTAGTCTGAGGTGAGAGTAAATTCCATAATTTAGAAGTACCAATAACATTACATGTAGAATAGGGGACACACCATTGGTTTTAAAACAGCAATAACTTAATTGTTCTGTTAATGTCACTCTATCTGTAATTAAAGAATACAAAAAAGTATGTCTAATTTTTTACCACTTTTAAACACCAGCCAACCATCTGCTGTATTAAAAGATTAGAGCAAGAGAAAAGAGCGGGCAATGATGTGTTAATGAGAGTATCAGACAAGACCATTCATAATTTCTTAATTAATTAGAGCTACGTTCATTAACTTTATCTTAATTACTTTCTCCTTGAGAGCTTGACTCATTACACAGATTAAATGATCTGATATGCTGTTCAGACAGCAAGCAGTTTTAAAAGTTTGTCTTTTGCATCACCTTTTTAGAGAAGTTTCTCAAATTGTTTTTAAAGTTTTCTAACACACTTACTTTTTCACTGTCCATCATAAACTCTCAGGCCTAGTTTCCCGATTACTCATGGACTAAAAAGAAGCATACAGTATTCAATGAAGATTCTCTAATCTGGGTCTGGGAAACCAGTCCATACAGTCTGTAGGAATAGCAGGTATCTTGTCCCAGAGACATCAAAAGACAGATCTTGATTGAGCCCCCACCGCCTCTCTGCTTTGTCCATCACTCAGCTGAGTGGAGAGGGCCAGAGATCCGCCTGATTACATTTCTGGATCACAGAGCAGAGCTAGCAGGGTTAGGGGTGAAAGAGAGATCACTCAGGGTGAGTGATCCCCCCCCTGCACGCACACCAACCTGGGTTTTGGTAGACAGTCACCCTGTCTTAGTCTCCTGGCCCAGGATGCCACTGGTTGAGGTACGTGTGTGTGTGTGTTAGGGAATGCTGGATAAGGGGGGTTGTAGAGAAGCAAGCCCGGATGCCCTGTTTCTCCACGCTCCCTGCACCTCCTGAATAGACAGAATATGATACTTTGTCATAGTTTGCAAACAAGGGCGTCCAGGGGGAGAGAAGGGAGATGACGTACACCTGACGGGTCACATAGCATGAACAGGCAGAGGGATGGAGAAGGGGGAGCAGGGGAGGGAGGGGAGCAGAGGAGGAGAGAAATGGTAGAAGGACGGGAGGGAGAGATGAGGGGGTGGAGAGGAGGAGCCGATGGATAGAAAGAGCAAAATAGAAAATGGAGATTAGGGGGAGTATATGGAGAGAGGAGGAATGCACAGAGTAAACCCTACAGTTAGAACCAGGCCCCACTGAAGGTATTCCACGTTGAAGGTATTCTACAATTAATTATATATTTTTTGTGATTCTTACATAGGATTCCCCAGACATTTTCACAAAAGCATCTGACAGCGAACATGGCACAATCCTGCTCCACTATAGCCCCGTCGATGAGAATGGGGGTGTGCTCGGTCCTGGACTACAGGAAAAAGAAGAGGACCGAGCACGCCCCCATTTTAATCGACGGGGCTGTAGTGGAGCAGGTTGAGAGCTTCAAGTTCCTTGGTGTCCACATCACCAACAAACTAACATGGTCCAAGCACACCAAGACAGTCGTGAAGAGGGCACGACAAAACCTATTCCCCCTAAGGAGACTGAAAAGATTTGGCATGGATCCTCAGATCCTCAAAAGGTTCTACAGCTGCACCATCGAGAGCATCCTGACTGGTTGCATCACTGCCTGGTATGGCAACTGCTCGGCCTCCGACCACAAGGCACTACAGAGGGTAGTGCGTACGGCCCAGTACATCACTGGGGCCAAGCTTCCTGCCATCCAGGACCTCTATACCAGGCGGTGTCAGAGGAAGGCCCTCAAAATTGTCAAAAGACTCCAGCCACCCTAGTCATAGACTGTTCTCTCTGCTATCGCACGGCAAGCGGTACCGGAGCACCAAGTCTAGGTCCAAGAGGCTTCTAAACAGCTTCTAACCCCAAGCCATAAGACTCCTGAACATCTAATCAAATGGCTACCCAGACTATTTGCATTACCCCTCAACCCTCTTTTGCGCTGCTGCTACTCTCTGTTTATTATCTATGAATAGTCACTTTAATAACTCTACCTACATGTGTATATTACCCCAATTACCTCTACTAACCGGTGCCCCCGCACATTGACTCGGTACCGGTACCCCCTGTATATAGCCTCGCTATGGTATTTTTACTGCTGCTCTTTAATTATTTGTTACTTTTATTTCGTATTATTTTACATTGTATTTCTTTGTGATATTCTTCTATTTTTTAGTATTTAAAAACAAAACATGTTTTGTATAGGTTATTTTGGTTAGTTTTTTGGTATTCTTTCTTAAAACTGCATTGTTGGTTAAGGGCCTGTAAGTAAGCATTTCACTGTAAGGTCTACACCTGTTGTATTCGGCGCATGTGACAAATACAATTTGATTTGATTTGAATCCCACTTACACCCCAAACCCAACTGAAACCCCCACCCTCCAAACATCTAATGTATGTAACTTGCAAGAGGCAGATCAGAAGCCCAGAGCATATAATGACCTTGGCAGGATAAGAAGAAACACATGGTGTCATTGTGTTGACTTCAGAACAGAGGGTTGAAACATAACAAAGTCATCCATTAGAGCTGTGGCTGGCTGGAGGAATTCACAGCACAACCATTAGTCTGAGAGAGTGTCGAGATGGGAACCTGACCCTTTGAGCAGGGTGTGGGCGTGCATGCGTGTGGTGTGTGTGCGTGCGTGTGTGTGTGAAGGGATCTCCTCTGAGATAACCTTGGAGATAGCGGCTGCCAGAGAGACAGGACGTGAACGGTGCTAAATTAGGCTGGATATGATACATCATCCATAAAATGTTATTTATCACATGCTTCGTAAATAACAGGTGTAGACTAACAGTGAAATGCTTACGGGTCCTTCACAACAATGCAGAGACCCAAAAAAATATATATAAATTAAAAGAACACAAGGAGAAAATACACAATGAGTAACGATAACTTAGCAATATACAGTACATGGGGTACCAGTAACGAGGCGAGCAATTGAGGTAGATATGTACATATACACTACCAGTCAAAAGTTTGGACACACCTGCTCATTCAAGGGTTTTTTACAATTTTTTACATTGTAGAATAATAGTGAAGACATCAAAACTATGAAATAACACATATGGAATAATGTAGTAATGAAAAAAGTGTTAAACAAATCAAACTATATTTTGATTCTTCAAATAACCACCCTTTGCCTTCATGACAGCTTTGCACACTCTTGGCATTCTCTCAACCAGCTTCATGAGGTAGTCACCTGGAATGCATTTCAATTAGCAGGTGTGCCTTCTTAAAAGTTAATTTGTGGAATTGATTTCCTTCTTCATGCGTTTGAGCCAATCAGTTGCGTTGTGACAAGGTAAGGGGGGGATATAGAGAAGATAGCCCTATTTGGAAAAAGACCATGTCCGTAATATGGAAGAACAGCTCAAATAAGCAAAGCGAAATGACAGCCCATCATTACTTTAAGACATGAAGGTCAGACAATCCAGAAAATTTCAAGAACTTTGAAAGTTTCTTCAAGTGCAGTCACAAAAACCATCAAGTGCTATGATGAAACTGGCTCTCATGAGGACCGCCACAGGAATGGAAGACCTAGAGTTACCTCTGCTGCAGAGGATGAGTTCATTAGAGTTACCAGCCTCAGAAATTACAGCCCAAATAAATGCTTCACAGAGTTCACAACATCAACTGTTCAGAGGGGACTGTGTGAATCAGGCCTTCATGGTTGAATTGCTGCAAAGAAACCACTACTAAAGGACACCAATAAGAAGAAGAGACCTGCTTGGGCCAAGAAACACGAGCAATGGACATTACACCGCTGGAAATTTGGTCGGGAGTCCAAATTCGAGATTTTTGGTTCCAACCACCGTGTCTTTGTGAGACGCAGTGTGGGTGAACGGATTATCTCTGCATGTGTGGTTCCCACCGTAAAGCATGGAGGAGGTGGTGTTATGGTGTCACACTTAACCAGTATGACTACCACAGCATTCTGCAGCGATACGCCATCCCATCTGGTTTGGGCTTAGTGGGACTATCATTTGTTTTTCAACAGGACAATGACCCAACACACCTCCAGGCTGTGTAAGGGCTATTTTAATAAGAAGGAGAGTGATGGAGTGCTGCATCAGATGACATGGCCTCCACAATCCCCCGACCTCAACCCAAATGAGATGGTTTGGGATGAGTCAGACGGCAGAGTGAAGGAAAAGCAGCCAACAAGTGCAAAGCAAATGTGGGAACTCCTTCAAGACTGTTGGAAAAGCATTTCAGGTGAAGTTGGTTGAGAGAATGCCAAGAGTGTGCAAAGCTGTCATCAAGGCAAAGGGTGGCTATTTGAAGAATCTAAAATATAATATAATTTTGTAACACTTCTTTGGTTGCTACATGATTCCATTTGTGTTATTTCATAGTTTTGATGTCTTCACTATTATTCTACAATGTAGAAAATAGTCAAAATAACTCCTCAATGTTATTGGATGAATCCCAGAACATATTCCAGTCTGTGGTAGCAAAACAGTCCTGTAGCTTAGCATCGGTGTCATCAGACCACTTCCATATTGAGCACATCACTGGTACTTTCTGTTTAAGTTGTTGCTTGTATGCATGATTCAGGAGGATAGAGTTATGTTCAGATTTGCCAAATGGAGAGCGAGGGAGAGCTTTGTATGCGTTGTGGAGTAAAGGTGATCTAGAGTTTTTTCGCCTCTAGTTACACAGGTGACATGCTGGCAAAAATGAGGTAAGACAGGTTTCAGTTTCCCTGTATTAAAATCACTGGCCACTAGCAGTGCTGCCTCTGGATGTGCCTTTTCTTGTTTGCTTATGGCCCTATACAGCTCATTGAGTGTGGTCTTAGTGCCAGCATCGGTTTGTGGTGGTAAATAGACAGCTACGAAAAATATAGATTAAAACTATTTTGGTAAATAGTATGGTCTGCAGCTTATCATGAGGTATTCTAACTAAGGCGTGCAAAACCTCGAGACGTCCTTAACATCAGATATTGCGCACCAGCTGTTGTTAACCTCACCCATGGCGATGCATAGAAAAACCAGCTAAATGTATATTAGCCATGTCTTTGTTCAGCCACGACTTCAGTTCTTCAGGTCCCGTTGATAGGAGAGCCTCAAACGGAGCTCGTCCAGTTTGTTCTCCAGTGATTGAACATTCGCCAACAGAACAGAGGGGGTTTATTTACTCACCGACGTAGTCTCATCAGGGATTAGGGTCTGGAATGAGCAGTACATCCACAGCTGCTGACTCGTTGAAGTAGAAATCTTCATCCAAATCGAGGTTAGTGATCGCTGTTTTGATGTCCAGAAGCTGTTTTCGATAACAGGAAATGATGGCAGAAATATTCTGTACAAAAAAAGTTCAGATAAGCGTAAAGAAATACACAAAATAGCAGATTTGGTCAGGAGCCTGTAAGACCGCAGCTATTCGTCACAAGAATCACTGCTGAGTTGTTTGGTGATATTGTCCCTCGTATAAAGGACTACATTATTCCACTTCACATTGACACACTATATTCACCTCAACTACCTGACTGAATTCAAAGTCAGATATGTAGATTAACCTGCCCAAACCACATCTGAAAGCATTTCTCTAGCATTCAAGCTGAGGTCTGGAAATCACAGTGCCGCTGAAAGAGCACTAATTAATCTTGGGTGTTAACAAAGAGCCTACTAATAAAATAAATATTCAACTGTCAGCAAACATTTCATAGGAATTCTCATTCCGGAGGGAAACCATAACAACCACTTAGTAGTGGGGGCTAGCTCAGTCATCCCAGTGACAGGTCTATGGGGGAGGAAACTGGTAGCAGGTTTTAGAGGAGAGGTCCGGAGGCTCAATTACGCCTATGTTCGCTGACCCTAACACACTGTGTGTGAAGTGGTGTAATGAGAGGAAATAGGCATAAGTGACTCCATGCTTTCTGCCTCGCTGTATAATGTTGAATGAAGGCTGATGATGGCCACACTTCCTGAGCATTCAGCTATCTGAGCTAGACCATGTCCTAGATAGGGAAAGTTTTGGCCACAGTTTTATAGTGCACCAACTACAGAGGTACATGTGCTATCTGAGCAGTGGGGTGTCTTTCTTGGAGAACTAGATCATGTTGTATAGAGTTTGGTTGGTCAGTTAGCAGAGTAGTTGTTTTAACCTCTCCTCCTCACCTCATCTCCGTGTGGTAGTGGTCAGCTAGTGAAACCCTGCTCTGTAACTAAATCTAACAGACCATGTGTCTATGGCTGTTCAACGCTGGACTGTGTTGCAACCCTGCACATTAACTAATGCATCGAATTGGAACCCTGAACAAATTACACTGACTGCAAAGTCTCTCTCTCTCTCTCTCTCTCTCTCTCTCTCTCTCTCTCTCTCTCTCTCTCTCTCTCTCTCTCTCTCTCTCTCTCTCTCTCTCTCTCTCTCTCTCTCTCTCTCTCTCTCTCTCTCTCTCTCTCTCTCTCTCTCTCTCTCTCTCTCTCTCTCTCTCTCTCTCTCTCTCTCTCTCTCTCTCTCTCTCTCTCTCTCTCTCTCTCTCTCTCTCTCTCTCTCTACGGGGGCAGCTGTGAGAGATCTATTTTTGCCTAATGGCCCGGCACTCCATCAGTGTGTGTCTGTGTCCATATCCGTGTGTGTTAGAGCGGCCTCATAGAGGAATGAGCCACTGTCAGCACCTATAACTACAGTAGTCTCTACAGCATGGCAGGAGTGTAAATAAGCTCACGCTGCTCATTTAGACAATTACAGTATGCTACTATGCATAACTATTAATTAGACATGTACAAGATGGGTGTAGGGAGAGGAACACAGCAACTATGACGCACAACCACATGTTATTAGGAAGAGTGGATGGACTCAAGTGGGTGAAAAAGGGCAGTTATTTGAAAACATATAGATTCATTATTATTTCGAAATGCTTTCTATCTTTTTCTTAAACCCAAAATAATAATTCCCCCACAAAATAAACATAATAAGTAAACCATATACACTATTTATACAAAAGTATTTGAACACCCCTTCAAATTAGTGGATTCTGCTATTTCAGCCGCACCAGTTGCTGACAGGTGTATAAAATCGAGCACACAGCCATGCAATCTCCATAGACAAAACATTGGCGGTAGAATGGCCTTACGGAAGAGCTCAGTGACTTTCAACGTGGCACCGTCATAGGATGCCACCTTTCCAGCAAGTCATTTCATCAAATTTCTGACCTGCTAGAGCTGCCCTTTGGGGAAAGCCCTTTCCTGTTTCAGAATGACAATGCCCCGGTGCACAAAGCAAGGTCCATACAGAAGTAGTTTGTCGAGATTGGTGTGGAAAAACTTGACTGACCTACACAGAGCCCTGACCTCAACCCCATCGAACACCTTTGGGATGAATAGAAACGAAGACTGCGAGCCAGGCCTAATCGCCCAACATCAGTCCCCCACCTCACTAATGCTCTTGTGGCTGAATGGAAGCAAATCCCCGCAGCAATGTTCCAACATCTAGTGGAAAGCCTTCCCGGAAGAGTGAAGGCTGTTAAAGCAGCAAAGGTGGGACCAACTCCATATTAATGTCCATGATTTTGGAATGAGATGTTTGACGAGCACACACATTTGGACAAATAGTGTATTTCTGTATTTCAATAATAAATCGACTAAACCTGTCGACTGGTTATTAAACTTCTGTACTGGTTACTAGTGCTAGCAGCCGGTGACAGTGGCCAACTAAACGAGATCAAAGCATGGGTTCAGACTACTTTCAGGGTAAAGAACCAGTTGTATTGTCAACACATTTATTCAGTAATTAGTGTGAACTACCTCTTTAAAGTCTCCAGTGAAGATGAATCAGGGTGCTGACTAGGGAATTTGTGATTGAGCTGAGTCATCTGGGCCAGAACCATGTAGTCATCTGGACGCCAACCTTTATATGTCTGCTCAGGTTACACCTCAAAGACCACCTGTCACTCACTACTGGCATCTAAGTTTCACATGGAGAGGATTGGGGCACAGAGGTGTGTGTATGTGAGTGTGTGCATGCATGTTTGTGTCTTCAACAGTTCTCAGACTGCTATATGGAGACAAATCGATAAGGCAATCTCCATAGAAATCCCCAAAATATTTTAATTACTTTTTGTCTGGTGGTTCACTTGAGTTATAAAGATAGTTAGCTTCACAGTGAATTTCCAGAGTTGAAAATCACTGTTAGCCAGCCTTACTCTAAATGCCTAGTGGGTATCGAATCGAGATAGTTCGTGCAATTCATACTTTTACTCCTTACATAAGGAGTTAACTATACATACAGTCAAGCAGAAGTCTTATCGCCACTATCCCCACTTGCTTCAAGATGTCCACCATTGTTCCTGTACCCAAGAAAGCGAAGATAACTTAACTAAATTACTATCGCCGCGTAGCACTCACATCTGTCATCATGAAGTGCTTTGAGAGGTTACTGAAGGATCATATCACCTCCACCTTACCCAACACCCTAGACCAACTACAATTCGCATACTGCCCCAACAGATCCACGGACGACGCAATCGCCATTGCATTGCACACTGCCCTATCCCACCTGGACAAGTGAAATACCTATGTAAGAATGCTGTTCATCGACTACAGCTCAGCCTTCAACACCATAGTGCCCTCTAAGCTCATCACTAAGCTCAGGGCCCTGGGTCTGAACCCTGCCCTAGACTTCCTGACGGGCCGACCCCAGGCGGTGAAGGTAGGCAACAACACCTCTGCCACGCTGGTCCTCACCACGGGAGCCCCACAGGGGTGCGTGCTCACCATGCACGTCTCCAATTAATTTATCAAGTTTGCTAACGACACAACAGTGGTAGGCCTGATTACCAACAACAACGAGAAAGCCTACAGGGAGGAGGGGAGAGCCCTGGCGGAGTGGTGCCAGGAAAATAACTTCTCCCTCAATGTCAACAAAGGAGCTGATCGTGGACTACAGGAGACAGCAGAGACAGCACGCCCCCATCCACATTGACGGGCCGCAGGGGGGAGGGTCAAAAGCTTCAAGTTCCTTGGCCTGCACATCACTGAGGAACTGATATGGTCCCTCCACACCGACAGGAGGCTGAATATATCCGGTTTGGCCACTAAGAATCTCACAAACTTCTACAGATGCACCATCGAGAGCATTCTGTCGGGCTGTATCACCGCCTGGTACGGCAACCGCAGGGCTCTCCAGAGGGTGGTGGGGTCAGCCCAAAACATTTCCGGGGGCACACTGTCTGCTTCTGCCCATTACCCTGCCCTGAACTTTAGTCACTGTTACTAGCCGAATACCATCCGGTAATCTACTCTGCACCTTAGAGACTGCTGCTCTATATACTGTACATAGAGTCATTGAACACTGGTCACTTGAATACTATTTACATACTGTTTTACTCACTTTATATGTACATTATATACTGTATTCTAGTCATAGCTCATCCTATATAACTACAGCTGTACACACCTTTTCTATTCATACATGTATACTGCCCATACTGTCTATACACACCATTATATATATATATATATATATATATATATATATATATATATATATATATATATATATATATATATATATATATATATACTACCAATCAAAAGTTTGGACACACCTACTCATTCAAGGTTTTTCTTTATTTGTACAATTTTTTACATTGTACAATAATAGTGAAGCATTCAAAACTATGAAATAACACATATGAAATCATATAGCAACCAAAAAAGTGTTAAACAAATCAAAATATATTTTATATTTGAGATTCCTCAAATAGCCACTCTTTGCCTTGATGAGATCTTGGCACACTCTTGGCATTCTCTCAACCAGCTTCATGAGGTAGTCACCTGGAATGCATTTCAATTAACAAGTGTGCCTTCTTAAAAGTTAATTTGTGGAATTTCTTTCCTTAGTAATGTGTTTGAGCCAATCAGTTGTGTTGTGACAAAATAGGGGGTGTATACAGAAGATAGCCCTATTTGGTAAAAGACCAAGTCCATATTATGGCAAAACAGACGCGGTGTGGATGAACGGATGATCTCTGCATGTGTAGTTCCCACCGTAAAGCATGGAGGTGCTATGGTGTGGGGGTGCTTTGCTGGTGACACTGTCTGTGATTTATTTAGAATTCAAGGCACACTTAACCAGCATGGCTACCACAGCACTCTGCAGCGATACGCCATCCCATCTGGTTTGCGCTTAGTGGGACTATAATTAGTTTTTCAACAGGACAATGACCCAACACACCTGCAGGCTGTGTAAAGGCTATTTTACCAAGAAGGAGAGTTATGGAGTGCTGCATCAGATGACCTGGCATCCATAATCCCCCGACCTCAACCCAATTGAGATGGTTTGGGATGAGTCGGACGGCAGAGTGAAGGAAAAGCAGCCAACAAGTGCTCAGCATATGTGGGAACTCCTTCAAGACTGTTGGAAAAGCATTCCAGGTGAAGCTGGTTGAGAGAATGCCAAGAGTGTGCAAAGCTGTCATCAAGGCAAAGGGTGGCTATTTGAAGAATCTCAAATATAAAATATATTTTGATTAGTTTAACACTTATTTGGTTACTACATGATTCCATATGTGTTATTTCATATTTTTAATGTCTTCACTATTATTCTACAATGTAGAAAATAGTAAAAATAAAGAAAAACCCTTGAATGAGTAGGTGTGTCCAAACTTTTGACAGGTACTGTATATATATATTCCGGACTCTGACATTGCTCGTTCTCATTTCTTAATTTCTTAATTTTGTTCTTTTTGGATGACGTGTGTATTTGTTTGTATTGCTAGGTATTACTGCACTGTTGGAGCTAGAAACACAATCCTTTCGCTGCACCTGTGATAACATCTGCAAATCTGTTTATCAACCAATAAACTTTGATTTAATTTGCTATGGTAGATGCTGATTATTTACTGTGCACTTGACCTGGAGAGATATATTTCCACCACTCTGTTGTAAATGTATATAATCTGCATCTAGGGTGTATGTACAGTACTGTCTCCCGGGTGTCTTGGCATCGTTTACACGTCTGACATTACGCCCACAACATAATGTAACAGTAAACCACTCTAACACTGTGACTAAGACATAATCACTGAACTACTGACCCTGATACTAGAGAGAAAACACAATAAGCCTCTATTGAAACCAACAACAATTCACCGCAGGGTATATTGTCTCTTGTTTCTTTTTTAATTATATTAAAATATGACTCATTAGATCAACACAAAGGTTTTTACTTACAGTGTGATCTCGCTCCATTCTATCGATGACAGAACACTCTCTGTACAGATTCCCTCATGAGTATGTGTACGTGTGTGCGTGCGCTTGTGTGTGTTCAGCTCTTTTTACAACAGTGTAGAGCAGCATTAGTAACGGTGTAATGTGTAGAGAGAGTCTAAGTGGGCAGAGAGAGCCCTCCTCTCTATACTATTGTACAACCTGCTCCTCAGATCAACAGTTGCTTTACACACACAATCTCTGCATCCCTCTCCCCAGAGCTGAGGTAATTTGTGTTGCAGCGTATGTGAAGCCTGAGGGGGTTTCTCCTCCACCTGGGAGAAGACTAAATACGTCACAGGGTATAGAGAAAGAAGGGCAAAGGGGCTGTGGCTGGTTGGCACAACACTATAGACACAGAGCATGTCTGTGCATGTGTGTGTGTGTGTGTGTGGAATTACATAGGGAGAGAGAGAGAGAGAGATAGAGAGAGAGAGAGAGAGAGAGAGAGAGAGAGAGAGAGAGAGAGAGAGAGAGAGAGAGAGAGAGAGAGAGAGAGAGAGAGAGAGAGAGAGAGAGAGAGAGAGAGAGAGAGAGAGAGAGAGAGAGAGAGAGAGAGAGAGAGAGAGAGAGAGAGAGAGAGAGAGAGAGAGAGAGAGGGAGGGAGCGAGAGCGAGAGAGAGAGAGAGCGAGAGAGAGAGAGCGAAGTCACAGCTGTGTAAATCCACCCCTGTGGAGATGATGAGCCTGGGCACAAACATCACTCCATGAAGGAGGAATACACACCTCACCCCGTGTGTGTGTGTGTATGTGTGTGTGTGTGTGTGTACGTGTACGTGTACGTGTATGTATATCTGTGTACATGCACATACAGTACCAATCAAAGGTTTGGAAACACCTACTCGTTCAAGGGTTTTCCTTTATTTTGACTATTTTCTACATTGTAGAATAATAGTGAAGACAACAACACTATGAAATAACACATATGAAATTGCAGTAACCAATAAAGTCTTTAACATATTAAAATATATGTTATATTTGAGATTCTTCAAAGTAGCCACCCTTTGCCTTGATGACAGGTTTGCACACTCTTGGCATTCTCTCAACCGGCTTCATGAGGTAGTCACATGGAATGCATTTCAATTACCAGGTGTGCCTTGTTAAAAGTTAATTTGTGGAATTTATTTCCTTCTTAATCCGTTTGAGCCAATCAGTTGTGTTGTGACAAGGTAGGGTGGGTATACAGAAGATAGCCCTATTTGGTAAAATACAAAGTCCATATTATGGCAGGAACAGCTCAAATAAGCAAAGAGAAACGACAGTCCATCATTATTTTAAGACATGAAGGTCAGTCAATCCGGAAAATGTCAAGAACTTTGAAAGTTTCTTCAAGTGCAGTCGCACAAACCATCAAGCGCTATGATGAAAATGGCTCTCATGAGGACAACCACAGGAATGGAAGATCCAGAGTTACCTCTGCTGCAAAGGATAAGTTCATTAGAGTTACCAGCCTCATAAATCGGCAATTAACTGCACCTCAGATTGCAGCCCAAATAAATGCTTCACAGAGTTCAAGTAATAGACACATCTCAACATCATCTGTTCAGAGGAGATTGCGTGAATCAGGCCTTCATGGTCGAATTGCTGCAAAGAAACCACTACTAAAGGACACCAATAAAAATAAGACAATTGCTTGGGTCAAGAAACAGGAGCAATGGACATTAGACCGGTGGAAATCTGTCCTTTGTGCTGATGAGTCCAAATTGGAGATTTTTTGTTCCAACCGCCATCTCTTTGTGAGAAGCAGAGTAGCTGAACGGATGATCTCCGCATGTGTGGTTCCCACCGTGAAGCATGGAGGAGGAGGTGTGATGGTGTGGGGGTGCTTTGCTGGTGAAACTGTCAGTGATTTATTTTGAATTCAAGGCACACTTAACCAGCATGGCTACCACAGCATTCTGCAGTGATACGCCATCCCATCTGGTTTGCGCTTAGTGGGACTATCATTTGTTTTTCAACAGAACAATGCCCCAAAACACACCTCCAGGCTATGTAAGGGCTATTTGACCAAGAAGGAGAGTGATGGAGTGCTGCATCAGATGACCTGGCCTCCACAATCCCCCGACCTCAACCCAATTGAGATGGTTTGGGATGAGTTGGACAGCAGAGTGAAGGAAAAGCAGCCAACAAGTGCTCAGCATATGTGGGAACTCCTTCAAGACTGTTGGACAAGCATTCCAGGTGACTACCTCATGAAGCTGGTTCAGAGAATGCCAAGAGTGTTCAAAGCTGTCATAAAGCTTGGTCACAAATGGGTCTTCCAAATCGACAATGACCCCAAGCATACTTCCAAAGTTGTGGCAAAATGGCTTAAGGACAAGAAAGTCAAGGTACAATTGGCCTAGCGTCGTCCGGGTTTGGCCGGTGTAGGCCATCATTGTAAATAAGAATTTGTTCTTAACTGACTTGCCTAGTTAAATAAAGGTAAAATAAAAATAAATAAAAGTATTGGAGTGGACATCACAAAGCCCTGACCTCAATCCTATAGAACATTTGTGGGCAGAACTGACAAAGCGTGTGCGAGCAAGGAGGCCTACAAACCTGACTCAGTTACACCAGCTCTGTCAGCAGGAATGGGCCAAAATTCACCCAACTTATTGTGGGAAGCTTGTGGAAGGCTACCGGAAACGTTCGACCCAAGTTAAACAATTTAAAGGCAATGCTACCAAATACTAATTGAGTGTATGTAAACTTCTGACCCACTGGGAATGTGATGAAAGCAATAAAAGCTGAAATAAATAATTCTCTCTACTATTATTCTGACATTTCACATTCTTAAAATAAAGTGGTGGTCCTAACTGAACTAAGACAGGGAATTCTTACTAGGATTAAATGTCAGGAATTGTGAAAAACTGAGTTTAAATGTATTTGGCTAAGGTGTACATGTATTTAAGTATTTTTTTGGTTGTAGTGGGGACAGTAACATAAGTACTCTAAAAAATACATAATTTAATGAAAATGTATATAAAACATTTTCATTAAATTATGTATTCTTTAGAGTACTAATGTTACTGTTCCTCACACCACCTCCTCCATTCTTCATGGTGGGAACCACACATGCGGAGATCATCCGTTCACACGTTTAATCTATTTTGATGTTTAGCTCACATAATATAATTTAATAGTTTGCATTAAAGTGCCTGTAATAGAATTAACATGTCAAAAACGAATGTAGACATTAATAAATGCATTTCAATATTTTCCTAAATCTTTTTTCACTGGAGGAGGAGTACCAAGATGGCTGCGTGGTGGCTTCAATTCAGAGCCCCCTGACGTCATCCAGGATTTATGCACATAATTGGTAGGAACTCTATTTCTCAGTAGTGAGACTTTAAGGGAGGTCTACAGCGTTGTCTTCCTAGAACATTATCCTGGTTCTGTTCCGTTGCATTATTACAGTACATGATGGAGAGCCAAATAATGTGAGGTTAGTGATCCTAACAGCAAAAGGTGTGTTATTTCTTTAGAGTGTAAGACATTGTTTTAAGATGGTCATACTATGTATCATTTAGCTATTCGATGTAACATTTTAGGATGCCTTTAGATATACATATAAAAAAAAAATATATATATATATATATATATATATAAATGTATATATATATATATATATATACACTATCGTTCAAAGGTTTGGGGTCACTTAGAAATGTCCTTGTTTTTGGAAGAAAAGCAATTTTTTTGTCCATTAAAATAACATCAAACTGATCAGAAATACAATGTAGACATTGTTAATGTTGTAAATGGCTATTGTAGCTGGAAACTGCAGATTTTTTAATGGAATATCTACATAGGCGTACACAGGCCCATTATCAGCAACCATCAGTTCTGTGTTCCAATGGCACGTTGTGTTTGCTAATCCAAGTTGATCATTTTCAAAGGCTAATTGATCATTAGAAAACCCTTTTGCAATTATGTTAGCACAGCTGAAAACTGTTGTGCTGATTAAAGAAGCAATACAACTGGCCTTCGTGAGACTAGTTGAGTATCTGGAGCATCAGCAATTGTGGGTTCGATTACAGAATCAAAATTGGCCAGAAACAAATAACTTTCTTCTGAAACTCGTCAGTCTATTCTTGTTCTGAGAAATGAAGGCTATTCCATGCGAGAAATTGCCAAGAAACTGAAGCTTTGTACTACTCCCGTCACAGAACAGCACAAACTGGCTTGAACCAGAATAGAAAGAGGAGTGGAAGGCCCCGGTGCACAACTGAGCAAGAGGACAAATACATTAGTGTCTAGTTTGAGAAACAGACACCTCACAGGTCCTCAATTGTCAGCTTCATTAAATAGTACCCACAAAACACCAGTCTCAACGTCAACAGTGAAGAGGCGACTCTGGGATGCTGACCTTCTAGGCAGAGTTGCAAAGAAAAAGCCATATCTCAGACTGGCCAATAAAAAGAAAAGATTAAGATGGGCAAAAGAACTCAGACACTGGACTTTTTCTTTGCAACTCTGCCTAGAAGGTCAGCATCCCGGAGTCACCTCTTCACTGTTGACGTTGAGACTGGTGTTTTGCAGGTACTATTTAATGAAGCTGGATTTCATGTAATGGACATGCACAAAAAAGTCCAAATTGGTGAAGTGAAATGTATATAAAATAATTAACGGAAAAGTGCTGCGTGCATATGTATTCACCTCCTTTGCTATGAAGCCCCTAAATAAGATCTGGTGCACATAATTTGTAAAATAAAGTCCAGCTGTGTGCAATCTAAGTGTCACATGATCTGTCACATGATCTCAGTCTATATACCCCTGTTCTGAAAGGCCCCAGAGTCTGCAACACCACTAAGCAAGGGGCACCACCAAGCAAGCGACACCATGAAGACCAAGGACCAGGTCAGGGACAAAGTTGTGGAGAAGTAGAGATCAGGGTTGGGTCATAAAAAAAGATCCGAAACTTTGAACACAGCACCATTAAATCCATTATAAAAAATGAAAAGAATATGGCACCACAACAAACCTGCCAAGAGAGGGCCGCCCACCAAAAATCATGGACCAGCCAAGGAGGGCATTAATCAGAGATGCAACAAAAAGACCAAAGATAACCCTGAAGGAGCTGCAAAGCTCCACAGCAGAGATTGGAGTGTACAGTGAGGGAAAAAAGTATTTGATCCCCTGCTGATTTTGTACGTTTGCCCACTGACAAAGAAATGATCAGTCTATAACTTTAATGGTAGGTTTATTTGAACAGTGAGAGACAGAATAACAACAACAAAAACCAGAAAAACGCATGTCAAAAATGTTATAAATTGATTTGCATTTTAATGAGGGAAATAAGTATATGACCCCTCTGCAAAACATGACTAAGTACTTGGTGGCAAAACCCATGTTGGCGATCACAGAGGTCAGACGTTTCTCGTAGTTGGCCACCAGGTTTGCACACATCTCTGGAGGGATTTTCTTCCACTCCTCTTTGCAGATCTTCTCCAAGTCATTAAGGTTTCGAGGCTGACATTTGGCAACTCAAACCTTCAGCTTCCTCCACAGATTTTCTATGGGATTAAGGTCTGGAGACTGGCTAGGCCACTCCAGGACCTTAATGTGCTGCTTCTTGAGCCACTCCTTTGTTGCCTTGGCCGTGTGTTTTGGGTAATTGTCATGCCCATCCACGAAACTGTTTTCATAAGAGGTGAACAGACAGTGCCAAGCAGGCAGACCATAACAACACTGATCACTATTCATCTAGTCCACAACCAGCCAGCCCTGTCAAACAGAGTGACATTTCCCTTCCCCAATCGGAGAGTAAACTGTACAGCTAGACTCATTACACATATTAGCAGTGACCTTTAGCTACCTGTACAGCAGTAATGGTGAAGTGAGGACAGAAATGAAAGCAGCAATAGAAAATGACCTCAATCATCCATCCCTGAGACAATTAATGGTTCAATGTTAATAAAGTGAGTGACCAAACTTCTGACCTTGGGATAGATACAAGAGACCATGAGAAAGAGGGTGAATGACAGAGGATTAGTGAAATACTGACTAATTGTGGTCTTAGAGTAAAACCTGCCTAAAGCCAGACATACAGAGAGAGTTGGGACAGTAAGGAAATACTACAGTTGTCAGAAGTTTACATACACATTTGCCAAATACATTTAAACTCAGTTTTTCACAATTCCTGACATTTAATCCTAGTAAAAGTTCCCAGTCTTAGTTCAGTTAGGATCACCACTTTATTTTAAGAATGTTAAATGTCAGAATAATAGTAGAGAGAATGATTTATTTCAGCTTTTATGTCTTACATCACATTCCCAGTGGGTCAGAAGTTTACATACACTCAATTAGTATTTGGTAGTATTGCCTTTAAATTGTTTAACTTGGGTCAAACGTTTCGGGTAGCCTTCCACAAGCTTCCCACAATGAGTTGGGTGAATTTTGGCCCATTCCTCCTGACAGAGCTGGTGAAACTGAGTCAGGTTTGTAGGCCTCCTTGCTCGCACACGCTTTTTCAGTTCTGCCCACATATTTTCTATAAGATTGAAGTCAGGGCTTTGTGATGGCCATTCCAATACCTTGACTTTGTTGTCCTTAAGCCATTTTGCCACAACTTTGGAAGTATGCTTAGTGTCATTGTCCATTTGGAACCCATTTGCGACCAAGCTTTAACTTCCTGACTGATGTCTTGAGATGTTTCTTCAATATATCCACATAATTTTCCTTCCTCATGATGCCATCTATTTTGTGAAGTGCACAAGTCCCTCCTGCAGCAAAGCACCCCCACAGCATGATGCTGCCACGCACGTGCTTCACGGTTGGGATGGTGTTCTTCGGCTTGCAAGCAGCCCCCTTTTTCCTCCAAACATAGCGATGGTCATTTTGGCCAAACAGTTCTATTTTCGTTTCATCAGACCAGAGGACATTTCTCCAAAAAGTACGATCTTTGTCCCCATGTGCAGTTGCAAACCGTAGTCTGGCTTTTTTTATGGCGGTTTTGGAGCAATGGCTTCTTCCTTGCTGAGCCACCTTTGAGGTTATGTCGATATAGGACTCGTTTTACTGTGGATATAGATACTTTGGTACATGTTTCCTCCAGCATCTTCACAAAGTCCTTTGCTGTTGTTCTGGGATTGATTTGCACTTTTCGTACCAAAGTACGTTCATCTCTAGGAAAGAGAACGCGTCTCCCTCCTGAGTGGTATGGGAAGTACATTGTTTATGAGGATTGCCTGCTGCAGTTGTTCGAGAGATGTCCAGTTTGCAGCCGAACATGCAACATAGAGAAGATCAGCAAGGGGACCCTCATCCTCACTCAGACATGCCCTCGCTGTGAGCATTCCTATAAATGGAACAGGGAGGTCACTTGAATCAGGATGGTGACATTTGACCTGGTCAAAGGTCAAAACTGTTTCTAGTTTTGTCCCAATTCACCTTCTGTCACGTTCGTTTATAGACGGGACGGACCAAGTCGCAGCGTGATATGCATTCATGTTTATTTATATTGAATAAACACCACGACAAAACAACAAATGAAACGAAACGTGAAGTCCAAGGTAGACAAACAACATACCTCACACGGAACAAGATCCCACAACCCACTAGTACCAATAGGCTGCCTAAGTATGGTCCCCAATCAGAGACAACGAGCGACAGCTGCCTCTGATTGGGAACCACACCGGCCAACATAGATCTAGAAATACTAGATTCACAACATAGAACAAAACACAGAAAGGAAAATACACACCCTGACTCAACATACAAGCGTCCTCTGAGTCAGGGCGTGACACCTTCATAACCTAGCTAATCATAACCACCATTGATAATGTAATCAGTGCTCTGTGTGTGTGTGTGTTTGTGTGTGACCGAACAGTATCTTTGATGAGGGGCCAGGAGCTTATCTACGCTGCCATGCCCATCAATTCACATCTTGCCTGCTCACCAATGGTCGCCAATGGGGAGACCAGAATTATGTAGGTTTAGACTGAACTGTTCAAACATCAACATATTATACATGTATGTCTGTTTGAGAAGATATCACCTATCCTAACTGCCATTGGTAATAGAACAGATACTGTGTATGTGTTCACAGATGCATCTATGGAGTCAGCACTTGAGCCTTTTTCACACTGCAGGCCTTAATGTTCAAATCTGTTTTGTTTTTCAAATCTGTTTTGGAATACTGACTGACCAAACAGCAAGTTACAAGTGACCAAATCGGATTTGTGTGTGTTCAGACCACAGTCATTTGCTGACATGGCTATGCTAGTTATCATAGTAATAACGGGTGTGTGAGCAGTGGTGTAGGCTGATTGGTGGTGGTGCTCGTGCTTCCAATCAATCAGAAGTTATGTCAAAGACGGAAGAGTATGAAGATAGGCTAAAATTGCTTCTCCAATAGAAATACCCGATCACACTTGTAGGCGATGTCATAGCGACGTTGTGTGCATGCGCAGAAATACGTCATCAGGTCTAACGGTCGTCTCGCCCCAAACTGCACATGTGCAGGCCGTCAAATCAAAGGTACTCCATCGATATAAAGTGTTTTTTGACTAAAATGAAAACGTGTCAGTTTGTCACTTTCACGAGGTTGGAGTAATAACAATTTCAACTACTTAAGACATCGGTTCGAGTCTAGGTTGTGCCTTTAGATTTAAAAAAAATTAACAAGTAAGGAAGAATTTTTCACTTCTCTCATTGACTTCTCAAACCCCAAAGACCGGCCTGGTCTACCGTTCCCGGAAGTCTCTCAATGTTGCATCTCTGGGTTTAGAAACTCCGTGGTTATGTAGCAAGCTAAGGTGACAATATAATGCATGCCATGGGCGTTTCCCAGTTGCTTTGAATGTTCAAAATCATAGTGTAAGAACACTTTTGAAGCCTCATAGGATAAGATTGTCCAACTTTCAAAACAAGTCATTTTTGGCTAGCCACAACAGTCAACTATTTGCAAGGTAGCTGTTTAGCTTTCTGGCACATTCACTAATTTGTTTGTAAACAATTAGCAAGCTAGTTAGCTACCACATGTTGTTGTCAAACAGTCTAAAAAACATGTGGGCAAATAAATCAGATTTGACCATTCAGACATAAGTCACATGGCCAGGAATCAGATTTCTATCTGACTTCAAACCACCTACAAATCCGCTTCCATGTGCTTTTTAGCTGTTCAGATTGCAGGAAGAAAAACAGATTCTCATCGGATATGCAAAAAAAATTGATTTTAGTCACTTCAAACTGCCAATGCGAATATGGCTTTGGAGACCCCATGTAGCTCAGTTGGTAGAGCATGGCGTTTGCAACGCCAGGGTTGTGGATTCGATTCCCACGGGGGGCCAGTATAAAAATGTATGCACTAACTGTAAGTCGCTCTGGATAAGAGCGTCTGCTAAAATGATGTAAATGTAAATGAGACTTGCAGGATGATGTGATGACTGACAGACTTGATACTGATGTCTCTAAATGGAGAGAGACCTGGCATTACAATTTTACTAGACACAACTTTTACTTGTATTGTCTTTTTTTATTATTGAATTGAATGGTTTCAGTCAATATGGGGAGGGATAAATCCTGTGTATTCTGCACCAGGATCAGGGAACTCCTGTTGTATGCAGGACACCACACAGGAAGGTATGACCACTCTGACATGTTTGCCAAGGTAGCCCCATTATCACCAGACAAAATGTCGATAGGCACCGTATCTGTATCGGCTGGGAATGACAATGAAAGGTGAATGGTGCACATTGTTATATTAGCAGAACACTGCTTCTATGTAAATCCTTACAAAAAGGTCCTACAGGATTCCTGCAGAACACCTGCAAAGTTCCGTCACAAAAGGTTGAATTCCTGTAGGACTTTTTTATAAGGGTTGTTTATTCTACATGGACCTGTTACTATATTTGAAAGTTACAGTATCAAAACACTTTGTTTAGAATATATACATAAATTCAGCAATTGCATTCTTCTCATATTACTCTGTAGGCTACTGACCTATTCAAAGCTTCCTCCAGCTTCTCACCATACATCTGCCTGTAGTTATTGAACTCAACCTGCATGAGGTTTGTTTGTTGTGATTGAGTGCGGGGAAACAGCTGCGGGCAAGGTTCTGACAGATGTGTGTGTGTGTGTGTGTGTGTGTGTATGGATGTGTTTAACTATAGAATAGTAAACAAATAAACATTTGACCAACTGGGGACATTTTGTTAGTCCCCAGAAGGTCAAATGCTATTTCTAGGGGGTTTAGGGTTAAGGTTAGAATTGGTGTTAGGGTTAGAATTAGGGTTAGGGTTAGGAGCTAGGGTTAGGTTTAGGGCAGGGGTTCTTTAACTTTTTTTGCCTGGGACCCAAATTAGAAATTCTGTGTTTTCCTGGGACCCAAGCATGAAAACATGCAACTATACATAAATATCGGTACATTTAATTGCCCTTATGCCTAAAACAAATGCAATATACACAAAAACAAATAACTATTATATGAAATACCCATATAAATAGCAAATCATGTAAATTTTCCCCCATTAAAAACAATTACATATCTGTCTAGGTTGGAACTGTTGCTGTTAAAATACAATAAATCATTTTCATTCTGAACTGGAATAAACTGATTGAACACATCACACAGATATATAACAGAACACACACACAGGCTCAGTTTTTGATAGTGCAACCCTAAGTAACAGTACAGATGAAACATTATCAGGCCTACTGTACATCTTACTGCAGAAAGTATTGAAAAAAAGGTCTGGGTTGGAACTGTTGCTGTTAAAATACAATACATAATGTTTATTTTGAACTGGAATAAACTGATTGATCACATCATACAGATGTAGACCAGAAAACAAACACAATCACACACACAATGAGACATGTGTGGCTGGTTGAAGTTTTCAACAAGCATGTCTATTCTGGGCTCAGTTTTTGACAGTGAAACCCTTGGGTCAACCCTGAGGTCATGCTCAGCATTGAATCTGTTTCTTTACTTGTTTTTTTAAGTACGCCAGAGTTGAGAACCCTGACTCACATAGGTACAGTGGGGGAAAAAAGTATTTAGTCAGCCACCAATTGTGCAAGTTCTCCCACTTAAAAAGATGAGAGAGGCCTGTAATTTTCATCATAGGTACACGTTAACTATGACAGACAAATTGAGGGAAAAAAATCCAGAAAATCACATTGTAGGATTTGTTATGAATTTATTTGCAAATTATGGTGGAAAATAAGTATTTGGTCACCTACAAACAAGCAAGATTTCTGGCTCTCACAGACCTGTAACTTATTCTGTAAGAGGCTCCTCTGTCCTCCACTCGTGACCTGTATTAATGGCACCTGTTTGAACTTGTTATCAGTATAAAAGACACCTGTCCACAACCTCAAACAGTCACACTCCAAACTCCACTATGGCCAAGACCAAAGAGCTGTCAAAGGACACCAGAAACAAAATTGTAGACCTGCACCAGGCTGGGAAGACTGAATCTGCAATAGGTAAGCAGCTTGGTTTGAAGAAATCAACTGTGGGAGCAATTATTAGGAAATGGAAGACATACAAGACCACTGATAATCTCCCTCGATCTGGGGCTCCACGCAAGATCTCACCCCGTGGGGTCAAAATGATCACAAGAACGGTGAGCAAAAATCTCAGAACCACACGGGGGGACCTAGTGAATGACCTGCAGAGAGCTGGGACCAAAGTAACAAAGCCTACCATCAGTAACACACTACGCCGCCAGTACATGTCCAGGCCCGTCTGAAGTTTGCTAGAGTGCATTTGGGTGATCCAGAAGAGGATTGGGAGAATGTCATATGGTCAGATGAAACCAAAATAGAACTTTTTGGTAAAAACTCAACTCATCGTGTTTGGAGGACAAAGAATGCTGAGTTGCATCCAAAGAACACCATACCTACTGTGAAACATGGGGGTGGAAACATCATGCTTTGGGGCTGTTTTTCTGCAAAGGGACCAGGATGACTGATCCGTGTAAAGGAAAGAATGAATGGGGCAATGTATCGTGAGATTTTGAGTGAAAACCTCCTTCCATCAGCAAGGGCATTGAAGATGAAACGTGGCTGGGTCTTTCAGCATGTCAATGATCCCAAACACACCGCCCGGGCAACGAAGGAGTGGCTTCGTAAGAAGCATTTCATGGTCCTGGAGTGGCCTAGCCAGTCTCCAGATCTCAACCCCATAGAAAATCTTTGGAGGGAGTTGAAAGTCCGTGTTGCCCAGCGACAGCCCCAAAACATCACTGCTCTAGAGGAGATTTGCATGGAGTAATGGGCCAAAATACCAGCAACAGTGTGTGAAAACCTTGTGAAGACTTAGAAGACTTAAAGAAAACGTTTGACCTGTGTCATTGCCAACAAAGGGTATATAACAAAGTATTGAGAAACTTTTGTTATTGACCAAATATTTATTTTCCACCATAATTTGCAAATAAATTCATAAAAAATCCTACAATGTGATTTTCTGGAATTTTTTTCTAAATTTGTCTGTCATAGTTGACGTGTACCTATGATGAAAATTACAGGCCTCTCTCATCTTTTTAAGTGGGAGAACTTGCACAATTGGTGGCTGACTAAATACTTTTTTTCCCTACTGTATGTGATGCTAAACTGGATCAGAACATCTACTGCTTGCTCAGTCTGGCAGGATACCACTTCCTGCTGTAGATGAGAAACCCAGAACTAGGTGAGTGTGTTTGCCTCAAAAAGCATCTTGCTTCAATCAGTTTATTCCAGAATAAAAAGGATTACTTGTATTTTAACAGCAACAGTTCCAACCTAGACTTGTTTTCAACAATAATTTCTACAGTAAGATGTACAGTAGCAGTAGGCCTGATAATTTTCCATCTTCATCTGTACTGTTTCTTAGGGTTAAACTATCAGTACAGTAGCTAACTAAGTTGCTTTGGCTAACGTTAGCTAGCTATTAGCTGTGTACAAGGGGATTGTTTGAAAGAGAAACTCACATTTACTACTATGAGCGATAGTACTCCCTTATTTCTGCTTATCATCACCTGTTCGAAAATGACAACAATGCCTTGCTAGCTGACTTACTTTTCCACTATCGAAGCACTGTTTCCTGAAGCATTGTGGCCTGTTCTGAAATAACTCCCTGGGTTTACCGTCATGCTGGGGATGTTTGGTCAGGACGTGTCATTTTAATTTGTTCGTTTTGAGAGACTCATTACTAAGCACTTCCCCGCATAAAACACATTGTGGGCGCTCCTCGTTATATCTCAAAGTTTGTATGAAACCAAGAGAGAGAAACTCATCGCTGTATTTGCGCTGTATGAACTCTTGGCTAGCTTGAGTACTTTTGATGACAGCGGTGAGTGATGGCGAGTGAGTGGCTTACAGCGCATCATCTGCTGCTGCACGACAGCGCTGCAGCGTGTGAGTCGAGGAGTGATCTTCAGTAACATTTTGTTACGTTACAGCCTTATTCTAAAATGCATTTAAAAAAACAAATCCTTAGCAATCTACACACATTACCCGACAATGAAAAAGCGAAAATAGGTTTGTAGGAATTTTTGCAAATATATTACAAATAAAAAACAGAAATACCTTATTTACATAAGTATTCAGACCCTTTGCTATGAGACTCAAAATTGAGCTCAGGTGCATCCTGTTTCCATTGATCATCCTTGAGATGTTTCTACAACTTGATTGGAGTCCACCTGTGGTAAATTCATTTGATTGGACATGATTTGGAAAGGCACACAACTGTCTATATAAGGTCCCACAGTTGACAGTGCATGTCAGAGCAAAAACCAAGCCATGTCCGTAGAGCTCCGAGACAGGATTGTGTCGAGGCACAGATCTGGGGAAAGGTAAAAAAAAATTCTGCAGCATTGAAGGTCCCCAAGAACACAGTGGCCTCCATCATTCTTCAATGGAAGAAGTTTGGAACCACCAAGATTCTTCCTATAGCTGGCCGCCCGGCCAAACTGAGCAAATGGGGGAGAAGGGTCTTGGTCAGGGAGGTGACCAAGAACCCGAAGGTCACTCTGACAGAGCTCTAGAGTTCCTCTGTGGAGATAGGAGAACCTTCCAGAAGGACAACCATCTCTGCAGCATTCCACCAATCAGGCCTTTATGGTAGAGTGACCAGACGGAAGCCACTCCTCAGTAAAAGGAACATGACAGCCCGCTTGGAGTTTGCCAAATGGCACCTAAAGACTCTCAGACCATGAGAAACAAGATTCCTGGTCTGATGAAACCAAGATTGAACTCTTTGGCCTGAATGCCAAGCGTCACGTCTGGAGGAAACCTGGCACCATCCATACGGTGAAGCATGGTTGTGGCAGCATCATGCTGTGGAGATGCTTTTCAGATGAACAGAGCAAAGTACAGAGATCTCCTTGATGAAAACTTGCTCCAGAGCACTCAGGACGTCAGACTGGGGCAAAGGTTCACCTTCCAACTGGACAATGACCCTAAGCACACAGCCAAGACAATGTAGGAGTGGCTTCTGGACAAGTGTCTGAATGTCCTTGAGTGGCCCAGCCAGAGCCCGGACTTCAACCAGATCGAACATCTCTGGAGAGATCTGAAAATAGCTGTGCAGCAATGCTCCCCATCCAACCTGACAGAGCTTGAGAGGATGTGCAGAGAAGAATGGGAGAAATTCCACAAATACAGGTGTACCAAGCATGTAGCGTCATACCCAAGAAGACTCAAGGCTGTAATTGCTGCCAAAGATACTTCAACAAAGTACTGAGTAAATGGTCTGAATACTTATGTAAATGTCATATTTCAGTTTTTTATTTTTAATAAATTAGCAAACATTTCTAAAAACCAGTTTCTGCTTCGTCACTATGGGGTATTGTGTGCAGATTGATGAGGGAAACAAACAATTTAATACATTTTATATTAAGGCTGTAACCTAACAAAATGTGGAAAAAGTCAAGGGGTCTGAATACTTTCCGAAGGCACTGTGTACATTTACTCTGACACGTTGCAACCCATCATTAACAGGTCAGACCCATACTTTAAGAAAGTCCGGTTTAGGGTTAAGGTTAGGTTTTCAGGTTAAGGTTAGCATTATAATTAGGGTTAAGGTTAGGGTAAGGGTACGGGTTAGGGTTAGGGTAAGGGTACAGGTTAGGGTTAGGTTTAGGGGTTAGGGAAAATAGGATTTTGTATGGGACTGAATTCTCTGTCCCCACAAGGTTAGTTATACAAGACTGTGTGTGTGTGTGCGCGTGTGTGTGTGTGGGATGTTGTGTTCAGTCCCCTGACTGTTACTGTTATTCGACCACTGATGAGTGAACAGCACAAACACAGAGAAATAATATGGAACAAACACATAGAAATAACATTGAATAGTCTGACGTTACGCTCCCTCTCCTTCCCACCTTCCCTTTTCCTCCCTCTTGAGAGGTCACAGGTGGCAGTGCTAGAGAGCGATTGGGGGTGTGAGAAAGAGGATGAGTGAGTCTGGTGTTTTTATTCTCACACACTATGTCAAACGGCAAATATGGCATTATTATCTCCCTGCTCCTCACTTCTCAGGATTCATTCAGAAAGCACACATGCTAATGCCTCAAACACTGTTGAAGGGACTGCTTTTGTTGCTGTGCGTGCATATGCACAAAGATCAGTCCAGATTCAAGGCGACATTTTATGTTTTGCAGGTACCCAGGACATCTGGAGACACCGTCAAAACCATCCACTAGGAGCAAAACAATAAAAACTCAGCTGGAATTGAACCCATGGTCTAAGGAGCAGGAGCTCACTGCTTAGACCACTGCGCACTGCATCACAATGAGTTATCAAGGCAAGTCTTAATTAACGGTTAAAGTTAACCGTGGATTTGTTTTTCTGTTTTAACCCTAGTCCAAACCTTAATCCTTAATCCCAGTCGGAATTAATTCCTTAATTTAACTGTAGAGTTGTTTCTGTGTGCCTAATATGTGACCGACCGGCTCGATACGGACTTATGTAGCAACATTGTAAATTGTGTTTTTTTACATTGGACAAAAGTATAGATTCAGAGTTAGAAAATGGTATATCATACACTACAGTTGAGGAACAATGGGAAATTAATTCTGCTTTGAAAGTTGAGAAACTTGTAATCCCACTTTTGAGAAAATTGTCCTTGAATGTTCTGGTACACATACTAGAGAGCTCTTCTTTGTCAACACCCATTAAGCTTCGTTCACACCATCTTAAGCCTTAGCCCCAAACATCTATTTAAGGATTCACATGTGCGGCCATGTGCTATACAGAGTGAGTAAGGTAGTGTACTAAACAACCAAAGATTTCAAGACTAAAGGCTGGTTTATAATACAGTACCAGTCAAAAGTTTTAGACAAACCTACTCATTCAAGGGTTTTTCTTTATTTTTACTATTTTCTACATTGGCATTCTCTCAACCAGCTTCACCTGGAATGCTTTTCCAACAGTCTTGAAGGAGTTACCACATATGCTGAGCACTTGTTGTCTGCTTTTCCTTCACTTTGCGGTCCAACTAATCCCAAACCATCTCAATTGGGTTGAGGTCGGGTGATTGTGGATGCCAGGTCATCTGATGCAGCACTCTGTCACTCTCCTTCTTGGTCAAATAGCCCTTACACAGCCTGGAGGTGTGTTGGGTCATTGTCCTGTTGAAAAACAAATGATAGTCCCACTAAGCGCAAACAAGATGGGATGGCGTATCGCTGCAGAATGCTGTGGTAGCCATGTTGGTTAAATGTGCATTGAAGAATGAATAAATCACACAGTATCACCAGCAAAGCACCACGACACCATCACACCACCTCTTCCATGCTTCACGGTGGGAACCACACATGCAGAGATCATCCGTTCACCTACTGTGCATGTCACAAAGACACAGTGGTTGGAATAAAAAATCTCAAATTTGGATTCATCAGACCAAAGGACAGATTTCAATCGGTCTAATGTCCATTGATCATGTTTCTTGGCCCAAGCAAGTCTCTTCTTCTTATTGGTGTCCTTTAGTAGTGGTTTCTTTGCAGCAATCGACCATGAAGGCCTGATTCACGCAGTCTCCACTGAACAGTTGATGTTGAGATGTGTCTATGACTTGAACTATATGAAGCATTTATTTGCGATGCAATTTCTGAGGCTGGTAACTCTAATGAACTTATCCTCTGCAGCAGAGGTAACTCTGGGTCTTCCTTTCATGTTGTGGTCCTCATGAGAGCCAGTTTCATCATAGCGCTTGATGGTTTTCGCGACTGCACTTGAAGAAACTTTCAAAGTTCTTGACATTTTCCGGATTGACTGACCTTCATGTCTTAAAGTAATGATGGACTGTCGTTTCTCTTTGCTTATTTGAGCTGTTATTGCCATAATATGGACTTGGTCTTTTACCAAATAGGGATATCTTCTGTATACCAAACCTACAACACAACTGATTGGCTCAAACTGATTAAATTAACTTTGAACAAGGCACACCTGTTAATTGAAATGCATTCCAGGTGACTACCTCACAAAGCTGGTTGAGAGAATGCCAAGAGTGTGCAAAGCTGTCATCAAGGCAAAGGGTGGCTACTTTTAAGAATCTCAAATATAAAATATATTTAGATTTGTTTAACACTTTTTTGGTTACTACATCATTCCATATGTGTTATTTCATAGTTTGATTTCTTCACTATTATTCTGCAATGTAGAAAATAGTAAAAATAAAGGAAAACCCTTGAATGAGTAGGTGTGTGCAAACTTTTGACTGGTACTTTACGTCTATCGACATGGCTGTATACAGTTGTCACAGTGTGTCACGACTTCCTCCGAAGATGCCACCTCTCCTTGTTCGGGCAGGCTTCGACGTTCATCGTCACTGGCCTTCTAGCTACTGCCGCTCCTCATCTCATCATTCCATTTGTTTGGTCTTGTTTATTACACACACCTGGTTCATATCCCCTCATCATTACCTGTATAAGTGTTCCCTCTGCCCCCTTGTCTTTGTGTGTGATTGTTTATTGTGGAGGATAGTGAAGCTTGGTAGAGCTCTGTGTATTTTGTATCGCCAGGATATTTCCCTGTGTGCCTTGTATTTCCAGTGCGCCTGTTTTGTGCACTGAATTGTTTTTGACGCATTACTGCGTAACTCTATATTTGCAGAATAAAGCCTGTTATTCTGTGATTTTCACTCCTGCACCTGACTCCTTAGACATCACCTCATCACACAGTGACATCATGAACATTCTATTGTTGTCCGACATCAAACTTGTCGTTGTCGTATAAACACAAAAACGACAGGCTGCATGACATCAGCAGCCTGGTGGTCCAAAATAGCATAACTGGTGTATTTTCACACCAATAAACCCATCATTTTGAAAATGTATTTATAGTCGTGGTCAAAAGTTTTGAGAATGACACAAATATTGGTCTTCACAAAGTTTGCTGCTTCAGTGTTATGAGATATTTTTGTCAGATGTTACTATGGTAAGCTGAAGTATAATTACAAGCATTCCATAAGTGTCAAAGGCTTTTATTGACAATTACATTCAGTTTATGCAAAGAGTCAATATTTGCAGTGTTGACCCTTCTTTTTCAAGACCTCTGCAATCCGCCCTGGCATGTTGTCAATTAACTTCTGGGCCACACTCTGACTGATGGCAGCCCATTCTTGCATAATCAATGCTTGGAGTTTGTCTGAATTTGTGGGTTTTTGTTTGGCCTCTTGAGGATCGACCACAAGTTCTCAATGGGATTAAGGTCTGGGGAGTTTCCTGGCCATGGACCCAACATTTCGATGTTTTAATCCCCGAGCCACTTAGTTATCCCTTTCGCCTTATGGCAAGGTGCTCCATCATGCTGGAAAAGGCATTGTTCGTCACCAAACTGTTCTTGAATGGTTGGGAGAAGTTGCTCTTGGAGGATGTGTTGGTACCATTCTTTATTTGTGTTCTTAGGCAAAATTGTGAGTGAGCCCACTCCCTTGGCTGAGAAGCAACCCCGCACATGAATGGTCTCAGGATGCTTTACTGTTGGCATGACACAGGACTGACGGTAGCGCTCCCCTTCTCCGGACAAGGTGTTTTCCGGATGCCTCAAACAATCGGAATGGGGATCCATCAGAGAAAATTACTTTACCCCAGTCCTCAGCAGTCCAATCCCTGTACCTTTTGCAGAATATCAGTCTGTCCCTGATGTTTTTCCTGGAAAGAAGTGGCTTATTTGCTGCCCTTCTTGACACCAGGCCATTCTCCAAAAGTCTTCGCCTCACTGTGTGAGCAGATGCACTCACACCTGCCTGCTGCCATTCCTGAGCAAGCTCTGCAGCTGAATCAACTTTAGGAGACAGTCCTGGCGCTTGCTGGACTTTCTTGGGCGCCCTGACGCCTTCTTCACAACAATTGAACCTCTCTCCTTGAAGTTCTTGATGATCCGATAAATGGTTGATTTAGGTGCAATCTTACTAGCAGCAATATCCTTGCCTGTGAAGCCCTTTTTGTGCAAAGCAATGATGACGGCACATGTTTCCTTGCAGGTAAGCATGGTTAACAGAGGAAAAACAATGATTTCAAGCACCACCCTCCTTTTAAAGCTTCCAGTCTGTTATTCTAACTCAATCAGCATGACAGAGTGATCTCCAGCCTTGTCCTCGTCAACACTCTCACCTGTGTTAACGAGAGAATCACTGACATGATGGCAGCTGGTCCTTTTGTGGCAGGGCTGAAATGCAGCGGAAATGTTTTTTGGGGATTAAGTTCATTTTCATGGCAAAGAGGGACTTTGCAATTAACTGCAATTCATCTGATCACTCTTCATGACATTCTGGAGTATATGCAATTTGCCATCATCAAAACTGAGGCAGCAGACTTAATTAAAATTAGTGTCATTCTCAAAACTTTTGAACACGACTGTAGTTTATGTCAATCTAGCAAACCAGGGAACTAAAAGCAACTTTCTAAACAATGTTTTGGTTAGTTTCTAGCTTCTTAGCTACAGTGGGGAGAACAAGTATTTGATACACTGCCGATTTTGCAGGTTTTCCTACTTACAAAGCATGTAGAGGTCTGTCATTTTTATCATAGGTACACTTCAACTGTGAGAGACGGAATCTAAAACAAAAATCCAGAAAATCACATTGTATGATTTTTAAGTAATTAATTTGAATTTTATTGCATGACATAAGTATTTGATACATCAGAAAAGCAGAACTTAATATTTGGTACAGAAACCTTTGTTTGCAATTACAGAGATCATACGTTTCCTGTAGGTCTTGACCAGGTTTGCACACACTGCAGCAGGGATTTTGGCCCACTCCTCCATACAGACCTTCTCCAGATCCTTCAGGTTTCGGGGCTGTCGCTGGGCAATACGGACTTTCAGCTCCCTCCAAAGATTTTCTATTGGGTTCAGGTCTGGAGACTGGCTAGGCCACTCCAGGACCTTGAGATGCTTCTTACGGAGCCACTCCTTAGTTGCCCTGGCTGTGTGTTTCGGGTCGTTGTCATGCTGGAAGACCCAGCCACGACCCATCTTCAATGCTCTTACTGAGGGAAGGAGGTTGTTGGCCAAGATCTCGCAATACATGGCCCCATCCATCCTCCCCTCAATACGGTGCAGTCGTCCTGTCCCCTTTGCAGGAAAGCATCCCCAAAGAATGATGTTTCCACCTCCATGCTTCACGGTTGGGATGGTGTTCTTGGGGTTGTACTCATCCTTCTTCTTCCTCCAAACACGGCGAGTGGAGTTTAGACCAAAAAGCTATATATTTGTCTCATCAGACCACATTAACTTCTCCCATTCCTCCTCTGGATCATCCAGATGGTCATTGGCAAACTTCAGACGGGCCTGGACATGCGCTGGCTTGAGCAGGGGGACCTTGCGTGCGCTGCAGGATTTTAATCCATGACGGCGTAGTGTGTTACTAATGGTTTTCTTTGAGACTGTGGTCCCAGCTCTCTTCAGGTCATTGACCAGGTCCTGCCGTGTAGTTCTGGGCTGATCCCTCACCTTCCTCATGATCATTGATGCCCCACGAGATGAGATCTTGCATGGAGCCCCAGACCGAGGGTGATTGACCGTCATCTTGAACTTCTTCCATTTTCTAATAATTGCGCCAACAGTTGTTGCCTTCTCACCAAGCTGCTTGCCTATTGTCCTGTAGCCCATCCCAGCCTTGTGCAGGTCTACAATTTTATCCCTGATGTCCTTACAGAGCTCTCTGGTCTTGGCCATTGTGGAGAGGTTGGAGTCTGTTTGATTGAGTGTGTGGACAGGTGTCTTTTATACAGGTAACGAGTTCAAACAGGTGCAGTTAATACAGGTAATGAGTGGAGAACAGGAGGGCTTCTTAAAGAAAAACTAACAGGTCTGTGAGAGCCGGAATTCTTACTGGTTGGTAGGTGATCAAATACTTATGTCATGCAATAAAATGCAAATTAATTACTTAAAAATCATAAAATGTGATTTTCAGGATTTTTGTTTTACATTCCGTCTCTCACAGTTGAAGTTTACCTATGATAAAAATGACAGACCTCTACATGATTTGTAAGTAGGAAAACCTGCAAAATCGGCAGTGTATCAAATACTTGTTCTCCCCACTGTAGCTAGCTAACGTTAAGTTAGCTGTCTAGCCAGTTCAAATAATGACCATATCATATAGCTGACAACGTCTTAACTTTAACTAATTTGTATTCGTTATTACATAAAAATAAGCTCAAAACAAGATCAATATTTACAAGTTAATGGCGAGCTAATTATAGAAAATAGCTTACGGTTGTGAGTGTGATGAAATAATAGCAGGTCATTCTACTGGATAATTTTTTTATTTGGACACTGTCTCGTTGGCCTAACATTATATCCTAATTGATAGGAGAGGCCATGTGAGGATATGACAGAGCCAAGTGACTTGGTGTATAGCGAGAATAGGAGAGGGCCTAGAACTGAGCCCTGGGGGACACCAGTGGTGAGAGCACGTGGTGCGGAGACAGATTCTCGCCACGCCACTTGGTAGGAGCGACCTGTCAGGTAGGACGCAATCCAGGAGTGAGCCGCGCCGGAGATGCCCAACTCGGAGAGGGTGGAGAGGAGGATCTGATGGTTCACAGTATCAAAGGCAGCAGACAGGTCTAGAAGGACAAGAGCAGAGGAGAGAGTTAGCTTTAGCAGTGCGGAGAGCCTCCGTGACACAGAGAAGAGCAGTCTCAGTTGAATGACCAGTCTTGAAACCTGACTGGTTTGGATCAAGAAGGTCATTCTGAGAGAGATAGCAAGAGAGTTGGCTAAAGACGGCACGCTCAAGAGTTTTGGAGAGAAAAGAAAGAAAGGATACTAGTCTGTAGTTGTTGAAATCGGAGGGATCGAGTGTAGGTTTTTTGAGAAGGGGTGCAACTCTCGCTCTCTTGAAGATGGAAGGGACATAGCCAGCGGTCAAGGATGAGTTGATGAGCGAGGTGAGGTAAGGGAGAAGGTCACCGGAAATGGTCTGGAGAAGAGAGGAGGGGATAGGGCCGGCCGTCGCAAGATTTCATCTGGAGAGAGAGGGGAGAAAGAAGTCAAAGCATAGGGTAGGGCAGTGTGAGCAGGACCAGCGGTGTCATTTGACTTAACAAACGAGGATCGGATGTTGTCAACCTTCTTTTCAAAATGGTTGACGAAGTCATCCACAGAGAGGAAGGAGGGGGGGAGGGGGAGGAGGATTCAGCAGGGAGGAGAAGGTGGCAAAGAGCTTCCTAGGGTTAGAGGCAGATGCTTGGAATTTAGAGTGGTAGAAAGTGGCTTTAGCAGCAGAAACAGAGGAAGAAAATGAAGAGAGGAAGGACTGAAAAGATGCCAGGTCCGCAGGGAGTCTAGTTTTCCTCCATTTCCGCTCGGCTGCCCGGAGCCCTGTTCTGTGAGCTCGCAATGAGTCATCAAGCCACGGAGCAGGAGGGGAGGACCGAGCCTGCCGGGAGGATAGGGGACATAGAGAGTCAAAGGATGCAGAAAGGGAGGAGAGGAGGGTTGAGGAGGCAGAATCAGGAGATTGGAGGGAGAAGGATTGAGCAGAGGGAAGAGATGATAGGATGGAAGAGGAGAGAGTAGCGGGAGAGAGAGAGCGAAGGTTGCGACAGCGCATTACCATCTGAGTAGAGGCAGAGTGAGTAGTGTTGGAGGAGAGCGAGAGAGAAAAGGATACTAAGTAGTGGTCAGAGACATGGAGGGGAGTTGCAGTGAGATTAGTAGAAGAACAGCATCTAGTAAAGATGAGGTCAAGCGTATTGCCTGCCTTGTGAGTAGGGGGGGACGGTGAGAAGATGAGGTCAAAAGAGGAGAGGAGTGGAAAGAAGGAGGCAGAGAGAAATGAGTCAAAGGTAGACGTAGGGAGGTTAACGTCACCCAGAACTGTGAGGGGTGAGCCATCCTCAGGAAAGGAACTTATCAAGGCGTCAAGCTCATTGATGAACTCTCCAAGGGAACCTGGAGGGCGATAAATGATAAGGATGTTAAGCTTAAATGGGCTAGTGACTGTGACAGCATGGAATTCAAATGAGGAGATAGACAGATGGGTCAGGGGAAAAAGAGAGAATGTCAACCTGGGAGAGATGAGGATTCCTGTGCCACCACCCCGCTGACCAGATGCTCTCGGGGTATGCGAGAACACATGGTCAGACGAGGAGAGAGCAGTAGGAGTAGCAGTGTTTTCAGTGGTAATCCATGTTTCCGTCAGCGCCAAGAAGTCGAGGGACTGGAGGGTAGCATAGGCTGAGATGAACTCTGCCTTGTTGGCCGCAGTACGGCAGTTTCAGAGGCTTCCGGAGACCTGGAACTCCACGTGGGTCATGCGTGCAGGGACCACCAGGTTAGAGAGGCAGCAGCGACGTGGTGTGAGACGTTTGTATAGCCTGTGCAGAGAATAGAGAACAGGGATAGACAGACGCATAGTTGACAGGCTACAGAAAATGGCTACAATAATGCAAAGGAGATCGGAATGAAATGAACTAAACATCTGGGAAAGCGAGAGAGCGGGGCCTCCCTCACTTACGTTTCACTGAAACACCCAAATATAACTCTCCCAACTTCCACCTCAGAAACTATAATTGTTGTAAACTACAGCGGTTCAATGTTTTCTAGGAATAGACTAACTTAGTTTATTCAGCTAGCTTACTTGGTACAGTATTCTTCCGTGAAAACCGTCCAGGGCACCTAGTCATATGACGCCATAGCCAACTAGCATGCCAGGCTCCAATAACACGGTTTAGCACCAATACTCGGCCACAACAAACCACCAGTGTGTCAACACGCCAAGCAGATCATTCGTGTCCGTGGCTAACGTTGTGGGTTAGTCCCGATAGCCTGAGCGAGTCCGTCGTCAACTTATTCAGCCAGTTAGTTAGCTAGTATAGTTAGCATACTAGCTAGCCATTGCTTTCTGCCAACGAAAAAACCCATCCACCCACGGCACGAACACACAGAGAGAGCCAACCATCAAGTAGGCTTGGGTTTTGCTAAGTTGTTGTGGACAGGGGTGGCAAATGGATGTAATCCACAAGCTCCGGCTCTGAGGGTAGTGTGTTCAATCCCAGTGACAGGCACTTATTTTTGTAACTTCTAAATTTTAAGTTTCTCCCTATCCCTATCCTAACACGTCGGAATTTGACATTTGAAGAAATATGGAAAAATGTCTAATTCTGCAGTAAGACTGTGAGAGCTTGTTGGCGTGTGTGTGTGCGTGCATGCGTGTGTGTCACAGTGCTGATTTACGCAGACAGCAGGAGTTCCACCTGTCAATCAGTTACAACCACAACCAGGTGGTCCAGTGGTAAACCTAGCACAGAGTGGTAACACACTTAACACTGAGGGAAAGGGGGAGGAGGGGAAAGAAGAGAGAGTAAAAGAGAGGAAAAGGTGGGAGAGGGGTGATTCACAAAAAAGAGAGCCTGTGAGAATGAAAGAGAGAGTGAGAAAGTGTAAATGCTATGCAGGGTTTCCCAAACTCGGTCCTGGGGACCCCCCTGGGTGCACATTTAGATTTTTGCCCTAGCACTACACAGCTGATTCAAATAATCAAAGCTTGATGATGAGTTGGTTATTTGAACCAGCTGTGTAGTGCTAGGGCAAAAACCAAAACAAGCACCCAGGGGGGGCCCCAGGACCGAGATTGGGAAACCATATACTAAGGAACAGGGGGTTGTCACTGCTTTGTGGGTGACAACACACACACATGCACGCAAGCACGCACAAACAGACACGCACAAACAGAAACACACACACACAGGTCATCTGTGGCCTGTGAACCCTGAGCACCTGGACAGCTTAAATGAACGACCAGTCTCTCTCAGGACAAAGGCTGCAGTGTCTCTGCAATACACACACACGCAGGCAATCACGCACGCGCACACACACACACACACACACACATACAGCCTGCTACTGTCTGTTAGAGAAGGGAAGAGGGCTCCAACGCAATCTCATACACATTGAGGGGAGAGAAGAGAGAGGGAAAACACATCTCCCCCAAGTTGGTTTTGGAAGCACTATTATATGAGGGTGGGTTTACGTTTTAAACCAAATACTGTGTGTGCAAGGATAATGATGTCACATTATAAGACCAGAGGACTATGAATGCAGGTATTTTGGCTGTCATAAAAGCAGAGATCAATAGCTGTACTGAGCTGAACCATCTGTGAGCTGCATTTGTATAATTTAATGTGCATTAGGGAAAGTAAAATGCATTATAAACTAAGTCAAAATACAATCAAATCACATACAAATGACATAACTTACTTTAGGTCGTAATGAAACTATAATGAAATCACATGAGCGCTGAGACCTCTGTGGGATGGCTGAATCTATCCCAGAATGCACCGGTTCTGTGACATTGTCCATGCTCCATGCTCCTGTCAACAGGCTGTGTGTTTTCACTGTTTCTCACCGAGCCTCCAGGAAGTCAGAAACACAGCCACCAAACAGCTGCATGCTGCAGGGACAGGTTAGAAAAAAACACACACACACACACACAAGCACACACACATATATTTGCACACACACACACGCACTCACACACACACACACACACATATTTGCACACATACACACACACACACACACACACGCACACACACACACACACATCCTCTGGGAGCGGTCTGCTGGTCAGCACAATAAAATACCTTCTGAGAACAGGAACAGAGCTGGAACACATCGCCCCAGAGAGACCGGACACACCTTTGTCCACTACAATGCTTTCCGGTGCAGGGACACAGAAAAAGACCCTGAAACCCAATATGAAACAGCAGCATTTGAGCTCTATTTCCCCTGAATGCGACAGTCTGAGAGTTTCCAGAGACACACTGCTGGTGCTGAAAGGCTAGTCTCTATATCCAGCCTGAGCCAAGAGAGAACAAGGACATAGCGAAAATTAACTTGTACCTGGCTTGCCAGAGGGGAGCAGAGCAGATGAGTATGATGAAGGGTGAGGAAGCTGCTGTGTGTATTTACTTACAGTCCATGCACCTTTACAGCATGGAGCTGGGTCTATATATACACACTGTGAAGAGGCTTTGGTGTTGACTCACTTTACCACTCTACAGTACATCATTACTGTCTGCTCTTCCATCACACATACTCTAATAGCAGGGATAATATACGTCTTTCTCTCTGTGTCATACGACATAAATATTTATATATAGTTTGATCCCGAGCCGAGTGATAAGAAAGACTGTAAAAATGGGACCTGATGCGTCTCTACTTAGCACTCAGCATTAGGGAGATACATTACATGACCAAAAATATGTGAAAACCTGAACAACTCATTCCAAAATAATGGGCATTAAAATGGAGTTGGTCCCCCCTTTGCTGCTATAACAGCCTCCACTCTTCTGGGAAGGCTTTTCACTAGATGTTGGAACATTGCTGCAGGGACTTGATTCCATTCAGCCACAAGAGCATTAGTGAGGTTGGGCAATTGGGCCTGGCTTGCAGTCGGCATTCAAATCAAATCAAATCAAATCAAATGTTATTGGTCACATGCGCCGAATACAACAGGTGCAGACATTACAGTGAAATGCTTACTTACAGCCCTTAACCAACAGTGCATTTATTTTTTACAAAAAAAGTAAAAATAAAACAACAACAAAAAAAAGTGTTGAGAGAAAAAAGAGCAGAAGTAAAATAAAGTGACAGTAGGGAGGCTATATATACAGGGGGGTACCGTTGCAGAGTCAATGTGCGGGGCACCGGCTAGTTGAGGTAGTTGAGGTAATATGTACATGTGGGTAGAGTTAAAGTGACTATGCATAAATAATTAACAGAGTAGCAGCAGCGTAAAAAGGATGGGGTGGGGGGGCAGTGCAAATAGTCCGGGTAGCCATGATTAGCTGTTCAGGAGTCTTATGGCTTGGGGGTAGAAGCTGTTGAGAAGTCTTTTGGACCTAGACTTGGCACTCTTTTTTTTCCTGTAGTCCACAATCATCTCCTTTGTCTTGGTCACGTTGAGGGAGAGGTTGTTGTCCTGGCACCACACGGCCAGGTCTCTGACCTCCTCCCTATAGGCTGTCTCATCGTTGTCTGTGATCAGGCCTACCACTGTTGTGTCGTCGGCAAACTTAATGATGGTGTTGGAGTCGTGCCTGGCCATGCAGTCATGGGTGAACAGAGAGTACAGGAGGGGACTGAGCACGCACCCCTGAGGGGCCCCCGTGTTGAGGATCAGTGCGGCAGATGTGTTGTTACCTACCCTTACCACCTGGGGGCGGCCCGTCAGGAAATCCAGGATCCAGTTGCAGAGGGAGGTGTTTAGTCCCAGGATCCTTAGCTTAGTGATGAGCTTAGAGGGCACTATGGTGTTGAATGCTGAGCTGTAGTCAATGAATAGCATTCTCACGTAGGTGTTCCTCTTGTCCAGGTGGGAAAGGGCAGTGTGGAGTGTAATAGAGATTGCATCATCTGTGGATCTGTTGGGGCGGTATGCAAATTGGAGTGGGTCTAGGGTTTCTGGGATAATGCTGTTGATGTGAGCCATGACCAGCCTTTCAAAGCACTTCATGGCTACAGACGTCAGTGCTACGGGTCGGTAGTCATTTAGGCAGGTTATCTTAGAGTCCTTGGGCACGGGGACTATGGTGGTCTGCTTGAAACATGTTGGTATTACAGACTCAGTCAGGGACATGTTGAAAATGTCAGTGAAGACACTTGCCAGTTGGTCAGCACATGCTCGGAGTACACGTCCTGGTAATCCGTCTGGCCCTGCGGCCTTGTGAATGTTGACTTGCTTAAAAGTCTTACTCACATCGGCTACGGAGAGCGTGATCACATAGTCATCCGGAAAAGCTGGTGCTCTCATGCATGCTTCAGTGTTGCTTGCCTCGAAGCGAGCATAGAAGTGGTTTAGCTCGTCTGGTAGGCTTGTGTCACTGGGCAGCTCGCGGCTGTGCTTCCCTTTGTAGTCTGTAATAGTTTTCAAGCCCTGCCACATCCGACGAGCGTCAGAGCCAGTGTAGTACGATTCAATCTTAGTCCTGTATTGACTCTTTGCCTGTTTGATGGTTCGTCGGAGGTCATAGCGGGATTTCTTATAAGCGTCCGGGTTAGAGTCCCGTTCCTTGAAAGCGGCAGCTCTACCCTTTAGCTCAGTGCGGATGTTTCCTGTAATCCATGGCTTCTGGTTGGGGTATGTACGTACGGTCACTGTGGGGACGACATCATCGATGCACTTATTGATGAAGCCAGTGACTGATGTGGTGTACTCCTCAATGCTGTCTGAAGAATCCCGGAACATGTTCCAGTCTGTGCTAGCAAAACAGTCCTGTAGCTTAGCATCTGCGTCATCTGACCACTTTTTTATTAACCGAGTCACTGGTGCTTCCTGCTTTAGTTTTTGCTTATAAGCAGGAATCAGGAGGATAGAGTTATGGTCAGATTTGCCAAATGGAGGGCGAGGGAGAGCTTTGTATGCGTCTTTACTCCACCTTTGTGTGGAGTAAAGGTGGTCTAGAGTTTTTTTTCCTCTGGTTGCACATTTAACATGCTGTTAGAAATTAGGTAGAACGGATTTAAGTTTCCCTGCATTAAAGTCCCCGGCCACTAGGAGCGCTGCATCTGGATGAGCGTTTTCCTGTTGATTTATGGCCTTGTACAACTCATTCAGTGCAATCTTAATGCCAGCATTGGTTTGTGGTGGTAAATAGACAGCTATGAAAAATATAGATGAAAACTCTCTTGGTAAATAGTGTGGTCTACAGCTTATCATAAGATACTCTACCTCAGGCGAGCAAAACCTCGAGACTTCCTTAGTATTTGATTTTGTGCACCAGCTGTTGTTTACAAATATACACAGACCGCCACCCCTCGTCTTACCGGAGTCAGCCGTTCTATCCTGCCGATGTAGCGTATAGCCCGCTAGCTGTATGAAATCCATGTCGTCGTTCAGCCACGACTCGGTGAAACATAAGATATTACAGTTTTTAATGTCCCGTTGGTAGGATAACCGTAATCTTAAATCGTCCAATTTATTTTCAAATGATTGAACATTGGCTAATAGTATTGATGGAAGAGGCAGTTTACTCGCTCGCCGTCGGATCCTTACAAGGCACCCCGATCTACGTCCACGATATCTCCGTCTCTTCCTCACGCGAATGACGGGGATTTGGGCCTTGTCGGGTGTCTGTATGATATCCTTCGCGGCCGCCTCGTTGAAGAAAAAGTATTTGTCCAATACGAGGTGAGTAATCGCTGTCCTGATATCCAGAAGCTCTTTTTGGTTATAAGAGACGATGGCAGAAACATTATGTACAAAATAAATTACAAATAACGCGGAAAAACACACATAATAGTACAATTGGTTAGAGGGCTGTAAAACGGCAGCCATCTTCTCCGGCGCTGTTCATTCCAATTCATCCCAATGGTGTTTGATGGGGTTGAGGTCAGGGCTCTGTGCAGGCCAGTCAAGTTCTTCCACACCGATCTCGACAAACCATTTCTGTATGGACCTTGCTTTGTGCACAGGGGCATTGTATTGCTGAAACAGGAAAGGGCCTTCCCCAAACTGTTGCCACAAAGTTGGAAGCACAGAATCGTCTAGAATGTCATTGTATGCTGTAGTGTTAAGATTTCCCTTCACTGGAACTAAGGGGCCTAGCCCGAACCATGAAAAACAGACCCAGAACAATATTCCTCCTCCACCAAAGTTTACATTTGGCACTATGCATTGGGGCAGGTAGTGTACCCCTGCTAGATGCTGAAGCGTGATTCATCACTCCAGAGAACGCATTTCCACTGCACCAGAGTCCAATGGTGGCGAGCCTTACACCACTCCAGCCGACGCTTGTCATTGCCCATGGTGATCTTAGGCCTGTGTGCGGCTGCTCGACCATGGAAATATATTTCATGAAGCTCCCGACAAACAGTTATTGTGCTGACATTGCTTCCAGAGGTAGTTTGGAACTCGGTAGTGAGTGTTGCAACCGAGTACAGATGATTTTACGTGTTACGCGCTTCAGCACTCAGCAGTCCCGTTCTGTGAGCTTGTGTGGCTTACGACTTCGCGGCTGAGCAATTGTTGCTCCTAGACGTTTCCACTTCACAATAATAGCACTTACAGTTGACCGGGGCATCTCTAGCAAGGCAGAAATTTGACGAACTGACTTGTTGGAAAGGTGGCATCCTATGACGGTGCCACGTTGAAAGTCACTGAGCTCTTCAGTAAGGCCATTCTACTGCCAATATCTGTCTATGGACATTACATGGCTGTGTGCTCAATTTTATACACCAGTCAGCAACAGGTGTGGCCGAAATAGCCGAATCCACTAATTTGAAGGGGTGTCCACATACTTTTGTATATATACTGTAGTAGGGGTAAAGCCACGATAGACCAGCGTCCTGTACTTTGACCTAACATTGGCTGTATTCTCATTGCGAGAGATTCTCTAGAGGTTTTCGAGTCCTTTTACTGTAATATAAACTTGAAAACTTTTCACGTCCCCTACGCCACCTCTGGAGGTCGCGGGCAAGCGTTTCTCGAGAGTCATCACCCCTCCAACCCGTCGGATGTAAACAGAATTGTCTCATGTTGCCAAATGCTCCTACAGTAAAAATCGTTATATCAAAGCAATGTTTTTGAAATGACTGGTTTGTTTTGAGGTAATAAGCTTTAGTTGTAATGTAATCTAGATGGCTGGTTTAGCTTTGCTAGCTAACGTTAGTCAATTATGTGATGCATAGCCTTCATTATTTGTTTAGCTTGCCAGTTAGCTCTGTATAATGCATATGATACTGTATGGTAACGTTTATGCACTTTTGTATTAGAGAGCTGTAGCTAATCTTTTTTTTTGTATAGCTAGGGTGGTTGGTAGCCTAGTCATGGTGTTGTTATGAAGCTAGCTAGTTGTGTCTGACTCGTTCTGCAATTTGAGTTTGCAAATGGGGAAATAAAGCGCATGCTTGTGAATGGGTGTGTATAATTTTGTATTATTGAAGTGTGTAATGGTTTAGATGAGAAGCTGCTCTTATAGCATTATTCCAAACTGTCTACTGTGTGATTTACAGTACTAGAGGTGTGCAGGGAGAATGTAGCTTCGCCAAAGCCATGGTAAGTGTAGCTAATGTGTACACAAAAAAAATGAATATCTGGTGACTTATGAGACCGCTGCTGGTATCAAGTCTAGTGAATCTGAACGGGCCCATTGACAGTGAGCCTGTTTACTTAATTACTCAAACACCCAGGCAACATGGGTGACACACACACACACACACACACACACACACACCACAAACACCACCTACAGACACAGGGGCAACAACGATTATGTCCGAACCCTACTCTGTTTAGTCAGCCTCACCCAACTGCCTTCATTCAGGTCAAGAACAAAAACAAGTTCTGGTGTGTGTCTGGACAAAATGAAACCTGATTAACTTGGCCTTACAATCAACTTTAGCAAAGTACTACTTCCTCCATCTTGTTACAGCTCGAGTTCATACCGTCTCATAAACATTCCTCGCGGTACTAAGACATTCACGACTGAGCTGTGTGTGTGTGCGTCGACCAGCCTGTGTGTTGGTGTGTATGTGTCACTGGTAATATTGTTCGGCCACATGGCCCCAGTCGGGACAGCTGCGTTGGCCACAGACTGGCCTCACACCTCCTCTGTACCTTAAGGAAACACACTGAGACACATCCCAGGTAATTCATCCCGTTCAGATAGCCTGATAGACACAGCCCTGGGGTTAGCACGGAGCCTGTCCTGTGTGTGGTCTGTAAGCCAGTGGCCTTGTTATGCTGCTCTACATGATCAACACTCATGCCTCAGGATTTACTTGAGAGGGTGGTAGAGGGAGGACATACACACAACTATATATGCGTGCATACACGTACGCGTGCATGCCCACACACATACACACTCACAGACACACACATAAACACGCTCATACGCACTCTCACACACTGACACACTCAGTGGTGCCGTGCCAACACCAGGTGTAAATGCCCGGCTAACGAACACACAAAGGCCTATTCTCACATAGCATGTGGTGGGATAAAAAAACACACAAATTTCTCACAGAAAGCTGCTTACAGCCACCCACAACTCAGCTAAGGAGAGGCTAGTGTTTCCACTATAAGATAGTGTTACAGTGTTGAACAATCCTGACAGCATTAGTCCCAATGTTAGTGTGGAGTAGACAGAGTCAGCTGAGGACAGCTATCCACGGGAAGCCAGGTTACATTACTATAACCTAAACAACAGGGACATTCAAGCCGATCCACATTGCTACCTCTCAGATCTGTTTACCCCAGTATTTCAGCATCAGACCTTTAGCTAGATATCTGAAGAGCCATGCAACTTACTTTATTATTCATTACTAGGGTTAACAATGATGCCATCTAACCATGTTCTATATAAGGTGGCACCAAAAGTCTTAATAAAACATCATTATAATAAGAATTTGAATGTTCATGTCACGGACACTTTGGTGCCAACATCTAGGATAGTTTGCCAACTCTAAGGCACTGGTATTTGTGATTTCTATATTGTTTATTTACCTGAATACGTAAGTCTAAGGGTTGCTGGTATCTGCAATCCAAAACATCCTTCACTAGCATGTGCAGGCTGTGTGGTATTGGTAAGGAGAGAAGCTACAGTAATAGCTCTACCCACTCACAACGGTAGTTAATCTGCCTGTCACTCAATTAATAGAGTTTTTAGTTTTACGTGAACATGAGATCAGCAGACCACAAGCTGTCCTGTAAATAGTGTCAGTGTTACGAGGATTAATAAAATATCAAATTGAGATGTCTAGGGAGGTAGAAAGTAGTGGTAGAAAACTTGATCATCCATGTTTTACAGCAAAATTATATCCATAAGAACAGCAACATACATTCCAGAAGTAATCATACAATATATACACAAACATAACATACTGTAGACCATACATTTCACTAGATGTCACGGTTGGTGGAGATACCAGTTGTGTAAGTTGACACACTGTCCTCACCCTGATTTGGCATCTTCATAACCTGACCCAGTCTTCTTATGGCCGCTCCATTTCTAGCCCTCTCTAACCCTGGCATGTAGGGGTTACTGTGCTAGGGCCTAACCTCTTATTTTTAGACAGAGTAAACACTTGTCTGTGCTGAAGATGTCCGTCATCACTTAGAAGCACGTCTGGCATGGAGGAGGTGGAAGAAGGGGTGGAGGGGATGGATGGAAGAGGGCAGGAGAGACAGAGGATAAAGGAATAGAAGGCAGGATTATTAAATTGGGTGCCAGAGAGCGAGTGGTCTAAGGGCGCCCAGCTACATTCTAGAATGTAGAAGAGAGTTACAACTAATTACAGGACACAGTTTAGAGTCCCATACTTACAACTGTGGATCTAAAGTTCCTTATATTTTGTACCCTCCACAATACTGTATATTTAAGGTTTTCCTGACTGATGTAGAGGTTAATTATATTGTTAATATTAGCTATAATGCAATCCACAATGTGTGTGTGTGTGTGTGTGTGTTTGCATGTGTGCGTACGTGCAGCCTTATATGCATGTGTGTGTGTTTCTGTTGAGAGGTAGATGCTAGGGATATGAATAACTTTAGTTGGAGAGCAGACAGACCAGAGAGCATGAGTGAAGTAATGTGTGTATCTGATAATAATATCTCATTGGGGATAATTGGGTAAATGGGGTACCATCTGAAATAGTATCTATAATGTCATCTACTGCTCTACAGCTTCCTCAACAACATGATTACCTGACAGGCTTCTACACCTTTCACAGACGGACATATTATCGTGTGTATGTGTGTGTGTGCGCGCGTGCGTGCGTGTGTGTGTGTGTGTGGGCGGAAACAGCTCTCTTTCATTATCCTCTTCACCCAGGAGGTGAGGGAGGTTCACAAATGGACACATGAACGATACATCCTCACACACACACCCTGCATCCTGAGCGATAGGCCTTACTCATCTCTGGCCATCAATCGTCCCACTCCCACACAGCTCTGTCACACTCATTCCACCCTACCCACAGCACCCCACTCTCTATGGTTTTAACTACTGTCCCACTGGGCACCCACTGGTTGAATCAACGTTTGGAACGTTTGAGTGGTAAGGCGAAATAAACCGACTGTACATGAAAGTCGAGGAATGAATTCGGGGGAGGTACATCTGCAACAGCCGAAAGTCGGACACTACTGTGGTTTTGTGGCAGCAAGGATCAGATCTACATGGCGGTGTTGCCATTGTGTATAAACGCTTTTCTTTATAATTTCAAAATGAACATGTCTCCAACCCCCATATCACACCTACAAACTGAAATCATATGTGTGTACATTATACTATCAATCATTGAGAGAGAGCCTCAAATTAATTTATATTACTCCACTGTATACATGAATCGCTGCAAAGTTTGTTGTTGTTTCAGTCACGTCTTTGGTCATGTTCGCATGGGCCAAACAAAAACACCCTAATGATTGGTTGAAAATAGATCCTCCCACAATTGATGGGTTAACTGACAACTTCCGTGAGTTGTTGTGATTCTGGATGGCCAGATAGCTACCAACAATGACAAGAAACTCCCATGTGGGGAATCGTAAGTGACTCTTTTCAGCTAGTTTCACCTTGTTTTTGAAGCCATGTGTTGTTGTGAGGAGTTTTGACTGATTTCATGTCAATGCTAATGTGGCAAAAATCCGCTAGCTAGCTAACCAACAACTGTACAAATGTATTTGAGAGACAACAAGTGCTCATTGTGCAAATGTATTTATGTTTTCAATAAAGATTGGAGATTAAATATAGTTTACATGTTGTCAACAATCTAAGCCAACTGCGTCTGTTTTGTCCCATAGTTGTGGCTAAACAACCAACCCGTCTATGCAGGGAATTGCAGTATGAAGTTGGTAAAGTGCAACTGCAGAAATTTGCAATCGACTGCAGTCAAAACTTCATGACATTTGATCACATTATTTTTGTCAAGTGCATGCAGTCGACTTGTAGGCGCAAGTCGGACTATCTTTTACCCGATAATGTAAAAAAAGAAAAAGTGATCAGTTCGAATGCGCCCGTTGTTTCCACGTAATGTCAATGAATTGACATCTTTGCTCAGTGGGGTTACACTATATCATACAATAGAGAGAGAAGCCCTGTTTTTACCTGGTACTTCAAGAGACAGCAGAGGGAGCACGCCCCAATCCACATCGACAGGGCCGCAGTGGAGAAGGTGAAAAGCTTAAATATCCTCGGCGTACAGATCACTGACAATCTGAAGTGGTCCACCCACATAGAAAGTGTGGTGAAGAAGTCGCATCAGCACCTCTTCAACCTAAAGAGGCTGAATAAATTCGGCTTGGCCCCTAAGACCCTCACAAACTTTTAAAGATGCACCATTGGGAGCATCCTGTTGGGCTGTATCACCTCCTGGAAAGGCAACTGCACCGTCCGCAACTGCAGGGTGGTGTGGTCTGCCCAACGCATCACCGGGGGCACAATGCCTGTCCTCCAGGACATCTATAGCACCCGATGACACAAGAAGGCCAAAAAGATCATTAAGGACCTCAGCCACCCGAGCCACAGCCTGTTCACCCTGCTACCATCCAGAAGGCGAGGTCAGTAAAGGTGCATCAAAGCTGGGACCGAGAGTCTGAAAAACAGCTTCTATCTCAAGGCCTAGCCCAAACCATGAAAAACAGCCCCAGACCATTATTCCTCCTCCACCAAACTTTACAGTTGGCACTATTCATTCAGGGGTGTCCACATACTAATGTATATATAGTGTATTTCTATATTTCTTAATTCCATTCTTTTACTTTTTAGATGTGTGTGTATTGTTGTGTATTGTTAGATATTACAGCACTGTTGCTAGGAACACAATACTTTTGATACACCCACAATAAGATACATATGTTTATGCGACCCATAAAATGTGATTTGATTTAACATGCATCCTTGGTCCTCCTGATCTTGTCCACATTCTGATTGTGCCCACAATTTCAAACAGGTGTAGATGATTAAAGACTCATTACGATCTGATTGTGATCCTATCCTCCTGACCACCTCCGGAGGTAGACAGGGATCCATTGTGCCTGGAAATCAATCAAGTGTAAACAGATCTGAATGGTCAAACTATTTAAATCATCTTTATACCAGCCGCTATTATCCTTAACAGGTGGCACCATTCATTATCTCTCTCATATTCATATTGTCTCTCTTTCTCTCTTTTCTAAATATCAGGAATAACAGGAAATCTGGTCACAATGTGGACACAGTGGATGGATAAGAGACACATTGTAATACAATTAAGAAAGAGAGAGAGAGAGAGAGAGAGAGAGAGAGAGAGAGAGAGAGAGAGAGAGAGAGAGAGAGGGGGACGGGCGGGTGTGTAATAGAGACAGGTGGTTAATGGTGGATCAGTAGGGGAATGGAGAATTATTGACATCATTACATTACCCTGGTTGCATTACCTGAAATTATCGGCTCAATGACACGCAGAGACACATCCAACCCTACTTAACCTTCTCATTTACATAATGATTCCCATCACTCTGATCTGTCACCCACACACACACATGCACTCCCATGCTCCTGCACGCACATTCACTCGCACTCACACCCGCACACACACACACGATGAAATTAACTATTAGCATAAACTTAGCATATATTAAGAGGTTAAGGAGGACATCTGTAATCCACAGCAGTGAAATATGATCCAGCGCCCATTGCTGAATGAACCCTCTGCCATTACAGAGGCTGCCATAAAATGCCCATCATTACATTTAACTATCTCAAGAGATTCTTTTATTAGTACATTTCTGCTCTAAAATTGGTTTCATGTCCTCATAAACAGTAATTAGTTGATAGTCTTTTTTATACGTGAAGCTGAGTGTTAAACTAAATGCAATGTGTCCGATAGTTTATCTGTATATCAGTGAACTACAGTGCCTTCAGAAAGTATTCACAGTCTTTGATTCTTTCCATATCATGTTGTTTTACAAAGTGGGATTAAAATGGATTAAATTGTCATTTTTGGTCAACGATCTACACAAAAACTCTGTAATGTCAAAGTGGAAGAAAACTGCTAACATTTATAAAATAATAATAAAGAATAACACACTAATATATCTTGATTATATAAGTAAATAACCCACCTGAAACAATACAAGAAACACCTTTGGCAGTGATTACAGCTGTGAGCCTTTTGGGTAAGTCTCTAAGAGTTTTGCACACCTTGATTGTACAATATTTGGACATTATTCTTTTTTAAGTTCTTCAATCTCTGTCAAGTTGGTTGTTGATTATTGCTAGAAAGCAAATATCAAGTCTTGCCATAGATTTTCAAGCTGATTAAAGTCAAAATTGTAACTAGGCCTTTCAGGAACATTCAATGTCGTCTTGGTAAGCAACTCCAGTGTAGATTTGGCCTTGTGTTTTAGGTTATTGTCCTGCTGAAAGGTGAATTCATCTCCCAGTGTCTATTGGAAAGAAGATTGGACCTGGTTTTCCTCTAGGATTCTGCCTGTGCTTAGCAGTATTCCATTTATTTTTGTCCTAAAAAACTCCCTTGGCGATGACACGCATACCCATAATATGATGCAGCCACCACCATGCTTGAAAACATAAAGAGTGGTACTAAGTGATGTGTTGTATTGGATTTCCCCAAAACATAACGTTTTGTATTCAGGACAAAAAAGTTAATTTCTTTGCCACATTTCTTGCAGTATTACTTAAGTGCCTTGTTGCAAACAGGATGCAGCTTTTATAATATTTTTATTCTGTACAGGCTCCCTTCTTTTCACTCTGTCATTTAGTTTAGTATTGTGGAGTGAATACAATGTTGTTGATCCATGCTCAGTTGTCTCATATCACAACCATTAAACTCTGTAACTGTTTTAAAATCACCATTGGCCTCATTTTGAAATCCCTGAGCAGTTTCCTTCCTCTCCAGCAACTGAGTTAGGAAGGACGCCTGTATCTTTGTAGTAACTGGATGTATTGATACACCATCTAAAGCCTTATTAATAACTTCACCATGCTCAAAGGGATATTCAGCATCTGTTTTTTTTTTTTTTTTACACCTACCAATCGATGCCCTTCTTTGTGAGGCATTGAAAATCCTCTGTGGTCTTTGTGGTTGAATCTGTGCTTGAAATTCACTACTTGATTCAGGGACCTTACAGATAATTGTATGTGTGGGGTACAGAGTTGGGGTAGTCATTCAAAAATCATGTTAACCACTATTTATGAACACAGAAGGAGTCCATGTAACTTATTATGTGATTAGTTAAGCACATTTTTACTCCTGAACTTATTTAGGCTTGCCATAACAAACGAATACTTACTGACTCAAGACATTTTAGCCATTCATTTTTCATACATTTTCGAAAATATTCAACAAACAAAATTCAACTTTATGGGGTACTTTGTGTATATGAGTGACACAACATCTCAATTTAACCAATTTTACCTACCTTAGGCAGAGTAAAACTGGGAGTCTGGAGTGTAAAAAGAGCTGGAGAGATTGTGTCCCATTGATCATATGAAATAGTTGTCTCTACTGAAAATGTGTTTTTCCATTTATCAAGCAGTCTGACTTTTATTTATTTATCTCTCTCTCTCTTTCTCTCCCATCTCTCTCTCTCTCTCTCTCTCTCTCTCTCTCTCTCTCTCTCTCTCTCTCTCTCTCTCTCTCTCTCTCTCTCTCTCTCTCTCTCTCTCTCTCTCTCTCTCTCTCTCTCTCTCTCTGTCTCTCTCTCTCTCTCTTTCTCTCACTCTCATCTGTGAAACATTCCACTTGCATGAATAAAATGTATCCCATTTCTGAAAGATTTCTGAGATTATTCCTCAATAATCAGGCTCAAGTGGAGGGCTATAAAGTAGTGTAGAGTGTGGTGATCTTTCACTCCCATGCTGTGTGTGTTTGGAGCAACTTCGAAATTTGACGTTTGAAGAAATGTGGAAAAATGTCTAATTCAGCGGTGAGACTGTGAGAGTTTGTTGGTGTGTGTGTGTGAGTGTGTGCTTGCATGCGTGTGTGTGTGTGTGTGCGTGCATGTTTTAGATGCCATCATACTCACATGGAGGACAGGAGTGTGACCACTGCAAGGTGCCATGATGGCCAATGGAAACACGACTACTGCACAACATCAAACAGATTGCCATATGGATAAATGTACCTCAACGAAAGGAGTCAGCAGCAGTCAGAGAGAACGAGAGAGATGTGGAGGGAAAGAGAGAGAGAGAGAGAGAGAGAGAGAGAGAGAGAGAGAGAGAGAGAGAGAGAGAGAGAGAGAGAGAGAGAGAGAGAGAGAGAGAGAGGGAGAGAGTGAGAGAGAGAGAGAGAGAGAGAGAGAGAGAGAGAGAGAGAAATAGAGAGAGAAGGAGAGAGAAAATAAAGAATAAAAGAAAAGTTAATTAAAATAACAATATTCCTCCAAAGAAACTGACAAACTTTTAGACATAGAGGACAGTAGATAATTACCATATGCTAGATAAAGATTAAGGACAGTAATTAGTTTATTAACTCAGAAATCAATTACGGCTTAATTAATACAATCACAGAGGTTTGTCACATTGAAACAAGTGGTGGTGCAACGTAAATTATTAAAAAACTAGGATAACCCCAATCATCAGTCATTAGCTTAATTAACACATTATTGGCTGATGAGTTTGTGGCATAGTGATCCTATAGGCTGAAAACAGCGCTTTCTGCTAAATGATGTCATGGTTATGATGAGCTAGAGACAATAGGCAAGCTTCACTTATGATGAAAGACATCCATCACTAGAACGTTTGAATAGACTATTCTCTAAAGACACACAGTCCAATGTAACATCTCTAATGCTTTCCTTTCAAACAATCAATGCTGGGGTATGGCTTTTCTGTTCAATTACACCATTTATTGTCCTATTGTTAGGATCTGACAGATCTTACAGATTGACTTCATTAGCTAGGGAACTGACAATCTACAGACCATCGGAACAAAATCCT